>NC_029774.3:100144985-100174572 GCF_000817695.3 Arachis duranensis | reverse complement strand
AGAAAGAAGAAGAAGAGAATATGGAGGAGAAGGGGAAGTGTAGTTTCGGCCAAGGTATAGAAGAGGGGATTGTGTTGTGTGAAAATGAAGTAGAAAGGAAGGGTATATATAGGGAAAGGGGAGAGGGTAGGTTCGGCCATGTAGGGTGGGTTTGGGTGGGAAAGTAGTTTTTGAATTTTGAAGGTAGGTGGGGTTTATGGGGAAGAATGGATGGATGTGAGTGGTGAAGAGGTGATGGGGAAGAGAGATTGAGGTGAGAAGTTGATGGGAAGTGTGACATGGGGAAGAGTGAAATAGGATTAGGAGGTAAGGTGGGAATATGTTAGGTGGGGATCCTGTGGGGTCCACAGATCCTGAGGTGATCCTGTGGGGTCCACAGATCCTGAGGTGATCCTGTGGGGTCCACAGATCCTGAGGTGATCCTGTGGGGTCCACAGATCCTGAGGTGATCCTGTGGGGTCCACAGATCCTGAGGTGTTAAGGAATTACATCCCTGCACCTAATAGGCATGTAAAATGCCTTTGCATACCACTCTGGCGTTTAAACGCCAGGGTGATGCACGTTCTGGGCGTTCAACGCCCAGATGTAGCATGTTTTGGGTGTTCAATGCCCATGTATAGCATGTTTCTGGTGTTGAACGCCAGTTCCATGCTTGTTACTGGCGTTCAGCACCAGCTTTCCTCAAGGCACATTCCTGGCGTTCAAACGCCAGAATGTTGCTTGTTTCTGGCGTTCAGCGCCAGATTCATGCTCTGTTCTGGCGTTGACACCAGCCAGATGCTTCTTACTGGCGTGGAATGCCAGGCTGTCCTCCCTCCAGGGTTTGATTTTTCTTCTGCTGTTTTTGATTCTGTTTTTAATTTTTATATTTTTTTCGTGACTCCACATGATCATGCACCTAATAAAACACAAAATAACAACAAAATAAAAATAAAATTAGATAAATAAAAAGTAGGTTGCCTCCCAACAAGCTATATGTAGGGCATCACCATCGTCAATGGCTACATCCCATCCTCTCTGGAAAATGGACCAAATGCTCTGTCACAGCACGGCTAATCATCTGTCGGTTCTCAATCATGTTGGAATAGAATCCCTTGATTCTTTTACGTCTGTCACTACCGCCCAGCCTTCAGGAGTTTGAAGCTCATCACAGTCATTCATTACCGGAATCTTACTCGGAATACCACAGACAAGGTTAGACTTTCCGGATTCCCATGAATGCCGCCATCTATCTAGCTTATACCACGAAGATTATGTTGGGGAATCTAAGAGATATGCGCCCGGCCTAAGGTAGAACGGAAGTGGTTGTTAGTCACGCGCGTTCATAGGTGAGAATAATGATGAGTGTCACGAATCATCACATTCATCAAGTTGAAGTGCAACGTATATCTTGGAATAAGAATAAAAGAGAATTGAATAGAAAATAATAGTAATTGTATTGAAACTTGAGGTACAGCAGAGCTCCACACCCTTAATCTATGGTGTGTAGAAACTCCACCGTTGAAAATACATAAGTAAAAGGTTCAGGCATGGCCAAATGGCCAGCCCCCATGAAGGTGATCAAAAGACCGAATGGTCAAAAGATTCCTAATACACTAGTAAAAAGTCTTATTTATACTAAACTAGCTACTAGGGTTTACATAGGTAAGTAATTGATGCATAAATTCACTTCTGGGGCCCACTTGGTGTATGTTTGGGCTGAGCTTGATCTATCCACGAGCTGAGGCTTTTAGTGGAGTTGAACGCTGAGTTATAGCGTGTTTCTGGCGTTCAACTCCGGGTTGTGACGTGTTTCTGGCGTTTAACTCCAGACAGCATCATGTACTTGGCGTTGAGCGCCACTTTACGTCATCAATTCCCGAATAAAGTATGAACTATTATATATTGCTGGAAAGCTCTGGATGTCTAATTTCCAACGCCGTTGAGAGCGCGCCATTTGGAGTTCTGTAGCTCCAGAAAATCTATTTCGAATGCAGGGAGGTCAGATTCCAACAACATCAGCAGTCCTTTTATCAGCCTTTTTTCAGAGTTTTGCTCAAGTCCCTCAATTTCAGCCAGACATTATCTGAAATCACAGAAAAACACACAAACTCATAGTAAAGTCCAGAAATGTGAATTTAACATAAAAACTAATGAAAACATCCCTGAAAGTAGCTTAAACTTACTAAAAACTACCTAAAAACAATGCCAAAAAGCGTATAAATTATCCACTCATCAGTGCTCCAGTGTATTTATAATGGTGTGGAGTGACCTTTTTGGATGAGATAAGTTAGTTATCTTAACTTATCTTATCTTTTGAGTGAGGTCATCTTATCTCCAAGGGAACCGCCTTTATCTCTATAGGCCTAGGCTGCCTTAGGATTTGGGTCGTGCTCCTCTATTTGGGACCTTTACTGGGCTCTTCTATCGATTTGGCCGAGCTCTTTAAGAAGAGATCGGATAGTCTGACCTGAAGAGGTTGGTCGCTTTGTCTGTAGAACATCCCGGGTCGGATAGCTCGACCCAGGGTATGAACAGTGCCCCTGCTTGAGCTCGGTTCTTCCTTTGGAGGTTGAGTCCTTGACTTCGGTCCTTCTTCAGTGAAGTCGAACTCAAGCATTTTGTCGATTCCTTTCTTTGTAGAGTCTTTTTTGAATGTAGAACGTTTTCCTCTGAAAGTGCGCGCTTTTATATCAACGTTTTGTTTTTGGGAACGTGAAAGGGTTTAATACCTTCATTAATTGGTATTAATTGCCCCGCTTTTTCCTGGCTTTTATTTTGAATTTTCTCGATCAAAAATGGTTTTTCTTCTACACTTCTTCTTCGTAACTTCTCCCTTTTACTCTCTCGTTTTATGTTTTTCGTTTGCACTTCTGCTTTCTTGCGTTGCGGCGTCACTTGGCAATTTTCTGGGCAGCCTTTGTTTCTGCGCTTCCATTCTTTTCCTCGAAGCTTCTTTCATCTCCAGGTTAGTCCCATTTCGTGTTTCCTTGTTTATTTTTGACTTTGCGATGGAGTTTTCCTTTTGATCTTCCTTTTGGAGAAAGTTTGGATCTTTCTGTTTTTATCATGTTTTGACTTGTTGCATGCTCTGGATTTTTCCCCTTTTTGGTGCGAATCTCTTCTTTTTAGGATTTAGTTGACCTCATGTCTTCCCGAAATAACATTGTAGAGATATCGTCCAGAGTTCCCGAGGGGATGTCCAATTGGCTGGACTCCCTTGTTTTGTTGTGTGTTTCTGTTGTAGATGCTGAGTTTTGCACAGAACTGAGGAAGCGCCATAGGATTTGTGGTAACAATGCCCGTGAGAAGGATTACGAGCTTGTTGCCCCTGATTCTGACGAGAGAGTTTGCTTTCCGACTTCTGTTGAGGGAGAGCGTCCTTTCTTTTATGCTTACGAATACTTTTTTAGTCAGTTGAACGTTTCTTTTCCTTTTACTGCTTTTGAAACCAACCTGTTGTGGTCGTGTAACATTGCTCCATCCCAGCTTCACCCGAATTCTTGGGGTTTTATTAAAATTTTCCAACTTCTCTGTCGTGAACTAGATGTAACACCTTTCCAGACTCTTTTTCTTTACTTGTTTGTTTCCGCCAAGCCTGGCGGTTCTTCAAAAAAGAAAGCTTCTTGGGTTTCTTTTCGGTCCGTCCAGGGCCATAAAGTGTTTGCGATGTATGATGAGTCCTTTAAGGACTTCAAGAACTACTTCTTTAAAGTTTGAGCTGTTGAGGGGGCCTGCCCCTTTTTTTTGATGAAAGTGATGAGCCTGCTTTTCCTCTAGAGTGGCAAAAGAATGTAAGAGTGCCACGTTACACATGGGAAATGCTTAGTGAGGTTGAGCGGGCCTTTGTAGTTGTTCTTGAAGATTTGTGGGGGAAGCTTCCCCATCTGGATACGAAGAGATTTTTGAGTGATCCATCTTTGGTTCGGGCTACTTTGGGTACTATCGGCTTTATTTTTATACTTGCTTTCCGAGCTTTTTCTTCTTCTATATTGTAACTTTGTCTTTTGTGGTTGATTTTGTGTTCTTCAAAGATAACGAAGAATAATGATTCTATGAAGGCGTTCAAGAAGGCGAAGAAGGCAACTGCTGCTTTAAACATTTCGGCCAAGGCGGCCGGAGAGGGATCTTCCCAGGTTCCAGTTAAACCTCCTGTACCTAGTTCTCCCGGGCCGAGGAGAGTAATTCCTATTCCTCGGGTTCGTCTGGTCGATCCTCCACAATCTTCTGCTGCAGCTCCTGGTGCCCCTCCTAGTAAGAAGCAAAAAACGTCCGAGCCCTTCAACCTGGATGCCCCAGATTTTGATGCTATCGAGTTTGTTGACCAGCAAATTGCCCCCTATGGTGGGCTTTCTATGGACGACGTTTCTCTTCTTCAGCATCTGGATTTTATCACCAAAAGTAGCGTGAAGATGGCTCATATGGGTGCGGCTATATTCCGAACAGTTTAGGGGATTTTGATTCATGCCACAAAATCCTTCATGGAAGAGGCCAAGTCGGAATTTGATCGAATCAAGGGTCTGAAGGAGGAGTTGGAGGTGAAGTTGGCGAAGGTGGAGAAGGAGCTGGAGGGTGAGAAGGCTAGTTCTATTGCCTTGGCTGCTTCTTTGAAGCTGGCCGAGGACATGGCATTGAAACATAAGGATAGGTATGTCTCGGCTTATAGGAAATTGATGCATCTTCGGGAGGATTTGGAAACTACTCGGGTTAATTATGGTGAGCTTCAAGGTCACCTTGTGGGTAGCGTAACTGCTGCCTCCGAGAACCTGATGGAGCAGTTCCGGGTTGTTGCTCCTGATGCCGACTTGACTCTCATCAGCCTGGACAATGTCGTGAGGGATGGTAAGATTGTCCCTGATGACCAGGATGATGATGAGACTGACCTTCCCCCAGTGCCTTCTCTTAAGGTGTCGACCTCCTCTGTTCCCCCCGTTATATCTGATCCGGATACTCCTCTGTTCCCCCCGTTACATCTGATCTGGATTGCTAGATTCTGAACCGGGATGATGAAACCGTAGATGCTGTGCCCCTTCAGACTCGTCCTCCTTCTCCTTGCCCTGATGCTTCCAAGAAGGCTCCTGATGTTTGCTGATCTCTTTCTGGATATGTAGTTGGCCCGGCTTGTGGGCTTTAAAACTTTTTATTTAATTGCTAACATTTCCTAGTTGCTTGTTTAGCAACTTTTTATTTTGAAAAATAAAAGGTAGCTCGCTATCCCTTCACGGTAGGTTTTGGTGGCCTTCCGGGGCCTTATAACTTTTGTGGAGTAATAGAGGTAGTTTTTTGACTTGGCATCTTTTCAGTTTTCTACTGATGTTTGAAATCTTGTATCTCAACCTCCTCGGATTGCTTTGTTTTATTGTTTGTAGCTTGGATCCTTTGAGGTTGTGACTTATAGGTCCAACTTGTTTCTTGGTGGTTCTTTTGCGCTGGTCCCCTTTTAAGTTATTTCTGTAATCCTCTTTCTTGGACCTTTGTCAGGTCTCTTTTGGGGATTACTTTTATAACTTATTTGTAGTAGGAGTCCGACTTGGTTATGTCGGTCTCCTTTAAGTTATTTTTTGTAGTCATCTTTCTTGGATCTTTGTCAGATCTCTTTCAGGGACTACTTGTATAACTTTTTAGTGGTAGGAGTCCGACTTGGTTATGTCGGTCTCCTTTAAGTTATTTTTTGTAGTCCTCTTTCTTGGATCTTTGTCAGATCTCTTTCAGGGACTACTTGTATAACTTTTTAGTGGTAGGAGTCCGACTTGGTTATGTCGGACTCCTTTAAGTTATTTTTTGTAGTACTCTTTCTTGGATCTTTGTCAGATCTCTTTCAGAGACTACTTATATAACTTTTTGTTTTGGGCTGACTTTGTTAAGACAGGCCCTTCTAAGTTAAAGTAATCCTCTTTAATAGGGTTGGCCAGACCTCTTTCTAGGGTTTACTTATAACTTGGGTTGACTTGGTCTGACTTGTGAGCGTCGGCCAGCCTTTAAGTTATTATTTTAGCTATCCGTAAGACCTCGTCAGGTTCTTTTTTGGATTGCTTTCGATAACTTCTTACATTATTTTGTGTTCACCTTCGCCGATTTGTAGAAAGTGGTTGGCATCTTTAGATTGTCCTTTGGGTGAATCGCGTTTTCACCTTTATCGGACGATTTATCTTTATCGTGGTCGTGCAGTGAAATTTTTTTTCACTTTCTACCGACCTGTCGCTTTATAATCGGACGATGAATACTTCAGATTAATGCGTCTTGGATTTTTTGTAGAATATCTGAATAGACTTTATTCAAAGAAAAAATGCAAATATATACATGTGGGAATTTTCTTATCCCTTTAAGTCGGGCAAGACCTAGATCTCAACATGGTGCCTTATTAAAAAACCTTTTCAGGAAAAAGAGCACATCCACTAGTGAGATTCGTTGCCTTTTCTAGCTGTAGTACCTTCTTAGGTTGCAGGAGTGCCATGATCTGGGAAGCTCTCGTCCATCGAGTTCGGACAGTCGGTAGTAGCCCTTCCCAAGTACTTCTATGACTCGGTAGGGTCCTTTCCAGTTTGCTGCCAGCTTCCCTTCTCCAGGCCGAGTTGTTCTAATGTCGTTTTGGATTAAGATGAAATTGTTCTCAGCGAAACTTCTTGGTACTACCCTTTGATTATATCTGGAAGCCATTCGATGTTTTAGAGCTTCTTCTCTGATCCGAGCTCTTTCCTGGATTTCAGGTAGTAGGTCGAGTTCTTCCCTCTGAAGTTGGGAGTTTGCTCCCTCATTATAATGGACTACTCTATGCGATCCTTCTTCAATTTCTATTGGAATCATTGCCTCCATTCCATATGCTAATCGGAAAGGGGATACCTTTGTGGTGGAATGTGGCGTCGTTCGATATGCCCATAGAACCTGTGGAAGCTCCTCTGCCCAGGCTCCCTTTGCATCTTGCAGTCTTCGTTTTAACCCTGCCAATATGACTTTGTTGGCGGCTTCGGCCTGTCCATTGGCTTGTGGATGTTCGACAGAGGTGTACTGGTGCTTTATATTCAAGTCGGCTACTAATTTTCTGAAGCCTGCGTCTGTGAATTGGGTGACATTGTCTGTGGTTATTGAATATGGGACTCCGAACCTCGTGACAATGTTTCTATATAAGAACTTTTGGCTTCTTTGGGCGGTGGCATTAGCTAGGGGTTCTGCCTCGATCCATTTTGTAAAGTAATCTACCCCTACTATGAGGAATTTAACTTGCCCTAATCCCTGGGGAAAGGGACTGAGAAGGTCGAGTCCCCATTTTGCGAATGGCCAAGGCGAAGACACGCTAATGAGTTCTTCTGGCAGGGCGATGTGGAGGTTGGCATGTTTCTGACATGGTGGACATGTCTTTACAAATTCCGTAGATTTTTTCTATAAGGTTGGCCAATAAAACCCCGCCCAGAGTACTTTTTTGGCGAGAGCTCGTGCTCCAAGATGATTGCCACAAATGCCGCCGTGTATTTCTTCTAGCACTTCCCTTGTGTTGGAGGTCGGCACGAATTTTAGTAAAGGTGTTAAGATTCCTCTTTTGTACAGGATGTTATTTATGATGGTGTAGTACTGTGCCTCCCTTTTTAACCTCTTTGCCTCCTTTTCTTCTGTGGGGAGCGTTCCTGTTTTGAGGTAGTTGATTATGGGGGTCATCCATCCTTGGTCCTGACTTGTTATAGTCAGGACTTTTTCTTCTTCCGAGATTGACGGGTTTTGCAACATTTCCTGGATGAGGCTCCTATTGTTGCCCCCTGGTTTGGTGCTGGCTAGTTTTGAGAGTGCGTCAGCTCGGGCATTTTGCTCACGGGGTATGTGGCAGATCTTGTATTCCTCGATTTGTCCGAGCTGTTCCTTGGTCTTATCCAAATACTTTTTCATGGTGGGATCTTTGGCTTGGTAGCTCCCTGTTATTTGTGATGTGACCACTTGCGAATCGCTGTAAATGTTAAGTTTTCGAGCTCCGACCTCTTTAGCCAGCTTCAAACCGGCTAATAATGCTTCATATTCTGCTTGGTTATTTGAGGCTGGGAACCCGAACTTGAGGGAGAGCTCAACTTGGGTTCCTTGGTCGCTTTCTATTATCACGCCTGCGCCGCTTCCAGTTTTATTTGAAGAACCGTCCACGTAAAGATTCTATTCTGTGGGGGTTTCTAGGGCCTCTGTGAATTCTGTGATAAAGTCGGCCAGATACTGTGATTTGATGGCCGTCCGAGCTTCATATTGGAGGTCAAACTCTGACAACTCGACTGCCCATTGTAGTATTCTGCCTGCAAGATCTGTTTTCTGCAATATTCCTTTTAAGGGCTGGTTAGTTCGAACTTTAATGGTGTGGGCCTGGAAGTAAGGGCGGAGTCGTCGAGATGTTAGGATGAGAGTATAGGCAAATTTTTCTATTTTCTGATAGTTCAGCTCGGATCCCTGTAGTGCTTTGCTAATGAAGTAGACGGGTTGTTGTCCGTTTTCGTCTTCTCTGACCAGTGCTGACGCTACTGCCCTGCTTCCTACTGCGAGATATAATATGAGTGGTTCTCCTTCTCGTGGTCGGGATAGGATAGGTGGCTGTCCTAAGAAATTCTTAAAGTCTTGGAAGGCTTGTTCGCATTCTGTCATCCATTCGAACTGTTTTCCCTTTCTTAAAGTAGCATAGAAGGGGAGGGATCTTATCGCGGCTCCTGCTAAGAATCGGGATAGGGTAGCCAATCTCCCGTTGAGTTGCTGTACTTCTTTGACGCAGGTTGGGCTCTTCATGTTGAGTATGGCCTGGCATTTATCTGGATTTGCTTCAATTCCTCTTTGTGTGAGCATAAAACCTAAGAATTTGCCTGTTTCTACCGCAAAGGTGCATTTTGCTGGATTGAGTCACATATCATGCTTCCTAATGGTGTCGAACACTTGGGCTAGGTCGGACAATAATGTCTCTTCACTTTATGTTTTAATTAGCATGTCGTCCACGTAGACTTCCATGATCTTTCTGATGTGATATGAGAAGACTTTATTCGTTAGTCTTTGGTAAGTAGCTCCTGCGTTCTTGAGACCGAAAGGCATTACAATGTAGCAGTAGTTTGCTTTTGGTGTTAGGAACGAGGTCTTTTCTTGATCTGGTGGATACATGGGGATTTGATTGTATCCCGAGTATACGTCCATAAACGAGAGATATTTGTATTCGGAAGAAGCATCTACCAGAGCGTCAATACTTGGGAGTGGATATGGATCCTTTGGACAAGCTTTGTTGAGATCGGTGTAATCGGTGCACATTCGCCACTTCCCATTTGATTTTTTCACCAAGACAACGTTGGCTAGCCATAGTGGGTATTTGACTTCTCTTATGAATCCTGCTTCCAGGAGTGCTTGTACTTGCTCTTCCACAGCTTGGGATCGTTTTGGCCCAAGTTCTCTTCGTCTCTGCTGCACCGGTCGAGATCCTGGGTAGACCGCCAACTTGTGACACATTAGCTTAGGGTCGATACCTGGCATGTCTGCAGCTTTCCATGCGAAGAGGTCGACGTTATCTCGCAAGAATTGTATTAGTAATTCTTTTAAATCTCCTTTTAGGATTGTGCCAATATTAGTTATTTTTTTCGAGGTTTCCCCGATCTGAATCCTTTCTATCTCGCCCTCTGGCTGGGGACGAAGTTCTTCTCGTCGTTGAACTCCGCCTAGCTCGATTGTGTGAAATTATTCTCCTTTGCCTCTGAGATTTAGGCTTTCGTTATAACAGCGACATGCCATTTTCTGGTCTACTTTTATCGTGGCTATCCCTTTTTGAGTTGGGAATTTCATACATAGGTGTAGGGTTGAGACTATTGCGCCGAGTTGGTTTAGTGTTGTCTGACCTATGAGAGCATTGTAAGCTGAACTTACATCGACTATGATGTAGTCTATTTTGAGAGTCCTGGATTGGTTTTCTTTTCCGAAGGTTGTATGTAGCGGTATGTATCCTAGTGGTCATATCGGGGTATCTCCTAGCCCGAACAGACTCTTAAGTTCTTTTTCTTCTAAGCCGAGTTTATCAAAGGCTGTCTTGAATAAGATGTTGGCAGAACTCCCTTGGTCTATCAAGGTGCGGTGTAGGTTGGCGTTTGCTAATATGATGGTGATAACCATGGGATCGTCGTGTCCTGTGATGATTCCGGATGCGTCCTCCTTAGTGAATGTTATTGCTGGGATGTTAAGGGCTTCCTCCTCTCCCTCGACATGATATACTTCTTTGAGATATCTTTTGCGAGAGGTTTTGGAGATCCCACCTGCTGTAAATCCGCCATGTATCATGTGGACATGTCTTTCCGGTGTCCGAGGTGATCGTTCAGTTCGGTCAGTATCTTCATCCCTTCGTCTCTTTCTTTGATCAGCTTCTCGGGTGGCCAGGAATCGATCTAATTTTCCTTCTCTCACCAATTTTTCTATGATGTTTTTTAGGTCAAAGCATTCGTTTGTGGAGTGTCCTCGGACTCGATGGTATTCACAATATTCGTTTTGGTTTCCTCCTCCCCATTTGCCTTTGAGTGGCCGTGCTGGGGGGATTTTTTCTGTATGGCAGACTTCTTTGTATATCTCGACCAGGGATGCCCTGAGAGGGGTGTAGTTATGGTATTTTTTTATTTTCTCCCCTTGTCGATCTTCTTTTCTTTTGGATTCCTTGTCTTTGTCTTGGTAGGAGGCTGATAATTGGATTTTTGACGGTTTAGAATTTCACTAATGAATTCTCGTTGTAAAGTATAGTTTCTAAACCAAACAATAATCCTTTCATACAAAAAGTTGTTTGTCACTAGTACAAACCCCTAAAATTTATAAACCGAAGTATTGGACCTCGGGTCGTTCTCCCTAGGAATTGTAATGAAGTGTCTTGTTATTGGTTGTGAGTTATATTTTGGGTTTTTAAGATTTTAGACAAGAAATATAAATGGCAAAGGAAATAAACTAACACTAACAAAGCTCTTGGCAAGATATGAGAACTAGAAGTCCTATCCTAGTTATCCTCCTCAATTGTGATGAGAATTGTTCATTGCTCCCACTTAGTTATCCTCTAATCATGGAGGAAAGTCAAGTGGATGAATCAATTTGATTCCTCAAGTCCTAATCAACTCCTAAAGGAAAGACTAGCTTTAGAGGCATTCAAATCAATTAGCAACTTCTAATTATCAATCAACAAAGGAGTTAGATAACTCAAGAGTCACTAATTACTCTACCTAGGCCAAGAGGAACAAAACCTACACTAAAATCTAACCAAGCATTTCATCAAACACTTGGAAGGCATATAAGGAAAGCATAGTAAATTGATAACAAGAATAAAATCTAACAACAATTATTGCAAGGAATTAACAACAACAATCAAGGAAATCACAATTATCATGAATTACCTTAAATTGCATTATTGAAAGAAAACAAAGGAACAACAATCTATCCATAACAAGATGAAGAATTATAAGAAGTAAAGCACATAACTAGAGAGAGGAAGAGGAGAAGATTAAGAATTGATAAAGGAAAAGTGAATCAAAGCATGAATTAAACCTAGATCTAAGAAGAGAGATTAACCTAAACCTAATCCTAATTCTAGAGAGAAGTGAGAGCTTCTCTCTCTAGAAACTAACTAATCCTAATCCTAATGATGCTAAAAATGATTCCAAGATGTCTTCCCCCTTCAATCCTTGATCCTTTTATTCCTTTCTATCAGCAATTGGCGCCAAAATGGGTTCAGAAACCCTTCCAAATCACCAGGCACGTGTTGCTTTAATGAAGTCATGTGCGGACTGCGACGTGTGTGCGCACGGTACGCGTGTGTGCCCCTGGCCGATTCTGCAATGTGCGCGCAAGCGCCTTGTGCGCGTGCGCGTGCTTGGCCGATTTCACTTCTTTGACTTTCTATGCTTCTCTCCACTTGTATGCTTCCTTCCTTGCTCCCTTTGATCCATGCCTAGCCTATTTCAATCCTGGAATTACTAGCAAACACATCAAGGCATCTTATGGAATCAAAGAGGAATTATAATTCATCAAAATAAGGCTTAAAAAGCATGTTTTTACACTTAAGCACAAATACGGGAGAGATTACAAAACCATGCTAATTCATAGGTTAAATGCGAGAAAAGGTCATCAAAATACTATAAATTCAATACAAGATAAACCGTCAAATTGGGGTTTATCAGAGGCCCCCGATTTTGAGGTTTCTCCTAACCGAGCGTTCTCCTCCATGTTGATATACTTTTCTGCCCGCTCCTGCACTTCGTCTAAGGAGGTCGGGTACTTTTTTGATATAGATTGGATGAAAGGTCCCTCTCGTAGGCCATTGATGAGTCCCATGATGGCGGCCTCCGTTGGTAAACTTTGTATGTCCATGCATGTTTTGTTGAATCTCTCCATGTAGCTGCGGAGGCTCTCCCGATCTCCTTGTTTGATCCCTAGTAAACTGGGGGCGTGCTTGGCTTTATCTTTCTGAATGGAGAATCTGGCTAGGAATTTTTTAGCTAAGTCATCAAAGCTTGAGATGGACTTCAGGGGTAGGTTGTCGAACCATCGGATCATTGTCTTTGTGAGAGTTGTTGGAAAAGCCTTGCAGCGAACAGCATCTGGGGCGTCAATGAGGTACATTCTACTTCTGAATTTGCTGAGGTGGTGGTTGGGGTCCGTGTTGCCATCATACAGGGTCATATCCGGGATTTTGAAGTCTTTTGGAATTTTGGTTTTCATGATTTTCCTAGTGAACGGGTCTTGCTCTTTGCGTGAATTTTCCTCGAGATTAGCCTGGGGGGCTTTTGATTTGAGATCGGCTTCCAATTGCTGTAGTTTTTCTTCCAACTCCCGACGTCGCCGCACCTCTCTTTGGAGATCTCTTCCAATTTCCCGTTGTTGTTGGGTTTCTTTTTCCAGTTGTTTTAGGCAATCCAGGAGCGCTTCTATTGCCCCTGAATTTTGTGAGTCTTTGTCTTTGTTGATTTCCAGAGTGTTTTGTAGCGTGACATCCGCGTTTTTGTGCGGTGTCTGATCCTCCAGACCTGAATCGTGGTCGTTGTCATGGTCGTCCGCCATGGTGATGGGATGACTTCCAGGTTCCCCGGCAATGGCGCCAATGTTCCGAGGGTTACCTGAAACTGGAGGTCGATCTCGGGTGAGATCTTCTGTACTGGTCGGTGCTAACGTGTTCGGCTGGTGGGAGACGGCCGGAGCTGTTGTGTCTGACTTGTTGGACTTGGTGGTGGTGCTGATTCCTTTGTCCCCGGAGGGTGGGGTACCTGCAAGGGACTTCGATGCTTAAGTTAGCAAGGGTATTAAGCAGGTATTGAGTAGAATCAGAGTATGAGTTATACCTGGGTGCTCCAGTGTATTTATAATGGTGTGGAGTGACCTTTTTGGATGAGATATGTTAGTTATCTTATCTTATCTTATCTTTTGAGTGAGGTCATCTTATCTCCAAGGGAACCGCCTTTATCTCTATAGGCCTAGGCCGCCTTAGGATTTGGGTCGTGCTCCTCTATTTGGTCCTTTTACTGGGCTATTCTGTCGATTTGGCCGAGCTCTTTAAGAAGAGATCGGATAGTCTGACCTGAAGAGGTCGGTCGCTTTGTCTGTAGAACATCCCGGGTCGGATAGCTCGACCCAGGGTATGAACACACACGTTTGCAATTCCCTGGCAACGGCGCCATTTTGACGTTAGGATTTTTTGCTAGTAAAGAATTTTATAAAAATAGTCGCGTTGTAGATATAGCTTCTAAACTAACAAAAATCCTTTCGTGCAAACGTTTTGGTTGTCACAAGTAACAAACCCCTAAATAAATTGATAACCGAGTATTTAAACCTTGGGTCGTCTTCTCAAGGAATTGCAGGGAGGTATGTTCTTATTATTGGCTATGAAAAAGGTAAAATTGGGATTTGAATAAGGAAGAAGTATGACAAGTAATTCAAATGACAATTAAAATAAATAAATAACTATAAAAGAAACTTTTGGCAAGGTATAAGAAATTGGAAGTCCAGACTTAGTTATTCTTATCAATAATAATAAAAGTTGAATCTTAATTCCACTTAGGTGACCTTTGCTAAAGCAAAGGAAGGTCAAGTGGACTAATTAATTTGATACCTAAAGTCCTAGTCTTTCCTTTGGAAAGGCTAGAGTTATTGGAACTCAAATTAATTAGCAACTCCCAATTTCAACCACTGCTTTATTTGACAGCTCAAGCGTCACCAATTACTCAACCAAAGACAAAAGGGTAACAGAAAAATCCAAATTATTTATATAAATAAAAGATACAAATCATAGATCTAAAAATACCTCAAATTATATTTAAATAAGAAAATCAATCCAAACATGGAACATTGAAAATAAATAAATACAAAGAACATTGAACCTGGGATCGAGAGTCACTCCTAAAACTAAGAGAAGTCCTAAATCCTAATTTCTGAAAACTCTACCTAAATTCTAAGAGAGAGGAGAGAACCTCTCTCTCTAAAAACTACATCTAAAACATGAAAAGTGAATTATGAAAGCATGATTATGAATGGATGCATTCCCCTACTTTATAGCCTCTAATCTATGTTCTCTGGGCCGAAAACTGGGTCAGAAACAGCCCAGAAGTCACTTCCAGCGCTTTCTGGTCTGTACAGGTCGCGGCCAAGTGACGCGAAGGCGTCGCCCACGCGGCCGCGCGGATTAAAGTTTGCAGATGCGACGCGTCCGCGTGGATCACGCATTCGTGTTGCCTAGCGTCAGGGCAACTATGGCATATTATATATCAAATCGAAACCCCGGACATTAGCTTTCCAACGCAACTAGAACTGCGTCGTTTGGACCTCTGTAGCTAAAGTTATAGCCGTTTGAGTGCGAAGAGGTCAGGCTGGACAACTTAACAACTTCTTCAATTTCTTGTATTCCTTCCACTTTTGCATGCTTCCTTTCCATCCTCCAAGCCATTCCTGCCCTATAATATCTAAAAACACTTAACACACATATCAAGGCATCTAATGGTAATAAGAGAGGACTAATAATAAGCAAATATAAGATTAAAGAAGCATGTTTTCAATCATAGCACAAAATCAGGAAGGAAAATGTTAAACATGAGATTAGTATGAATAAATGGGTAAAGAGTTGATAAAAACCACTCAATTGAGCACAAGATGAACCATGAAATAGTGGTTTATCAATCACCCCAGAGTTAGTCGCAGTGAATCTATCGCTCCTTTTTTATGATCTTAGTATTACTTCCCCTCGCTTTTGTAGTACTTTTAGAGGGGTAGGACGTCTTAGAAGTTCGGTTCCAGTTTAGGAAACCTGTGTGAGGGTTGGGACTAATTTCTTATTTTGTATCTGTACATATAACTCGGTGTGATACTCGGCTTTAATAGATGACACGTATCCCTGAACTTAAGTCATGTGTATATTGTATATATGTTTATATATGTTATTTTTGTTGCCATGTGTTTTCTTACATGATAACTTTAAAGAAACTAACCTTGCGAGCAACTAAACACTAATCCACGAATAATAATTTATTCACGATTAAACCGATAAATGCTTTTATTGATATTAATTTATAAAAATCTGAGTCTAGACCTAAGTAGGCCCGCACAACCAGTAACACCTAAACATTTGGCAATGGTCATGACATGTCGAAAGTTGGGGTGTTACAGTTGGTATCAGAGCGGTTTGTCCTTTGAGCCTTGGGACGGGCTGCCTATGCTTCCCCGTATACTCTGAATCTTTTTATACCATGCAGTTATGATATTTTTGTAATATAATCTGCATGAAGGTCTATGAACATCCATTGTAAGTAATATTAATACTTAATTTTGATATATTAAGACTGATCACCTTAATATTGATTATTGGGTATTAATAGGACTCAAATGGCTGCGAATAGGCGAGGACGCCCTCGATTGGGAGGAACAAGTAAGGAAACTTTCCCTGATGCAGCGGCTATTCTCAAATCCGTAAATGCTATGGTCGCTGTTGTACATGAATCAGTAGCTGCTACTAACCGAGTAGCTGAACGCCTTGATCGTCAGAATGGAGTTGAAAATAACCATGAGGCTAGACATGGAAATGAAAACGGCGAAAAAGGTGAAGGTAGACTACGTAACGATAACCGGACCATGACTTTAGCCACTTTCTTGAAGATAAATCTACCTCAATTCCATGGGGACATTAGTGCTACACAAGCTGATGATTGGTTTAAAGAAATAGGACGAGCAATGCGAGCCCAACAAGTCCTTGAAGGACAGCAAGTGGAATTTGCTGCTTATATGTTGAGGAATGACGCGCAACATTGGTGACAGGGAATACTCCAACTACTAGGAAGAGAAGCTATTGACATCTCCTTGGAGGAATTTTCAGTTGAATTTTATAAGAAGTATTTTCCTCAGTGTTTTCGCACCGCTAAGGAATTAAAGTTGCTTCAGTTGAAACAAGGAAACATGACAGTCACTGAGTACACTCGCAAGTTTGAAGAGTTATGCCGGTTCTCGAACGTTTGTCAAGGAGCATCAGCTGCATTTTAGAAATAGAAGTGCATCAAGTTCGAAGGAGGACTTAGAGAAGAACTGTTAGCTCATGTGGGCCCGATGGAAATACAGAATTTTGCAGAATTAGTTAACAAGAGCCAACTGACGGAGGAATGTGTAAAGAAGCTAGTGGCAGCACAAACTAACCACAGGAACCTGCCAACAAGGGATTTCAATTGTAACCTCGCTCCTCAAGGAAGAAACTTCAAAGTAACTCGGTAGCCAGACTTAGGCAAACAGCTGCAACCAACCCAACCAAAATTGATATACGCCGTGTGTGGCAAGAATCATGGAGGCAAGCCCTCTTTGTTGAAGTTTGGCGTTTGCTATAATTGTGGAAAGCCCGGACATATAGCCAAAGAATGTATACGACGAAAGCCTGAATTTGGTTCCCTTGTACAGCAACAGCCAGGAAGGGTGTTTGTTTTGGATGCGGTAAATACTACTGAAACCAATCACCACACTCGAGGTAACAAAATTTTGAGGACAAAATTTTTTTAGGGGGGTAGAATGTAACCACCCTATCCCATGAGGCCTGTGATTTCTGATTCCTTACAGCGTTCGCTGGTGCGCATTGGATTAGATATATGAAAATATAAAGCGTAGATAATGAATTAGTTGAGAAATTAGCCTAAAAGCGTTACCAACCATTAACTCAGTTTTTCCTTCCTCTTTTTCAAAAGCACGGTTTTCTTTTTCTTTTCCCGGTTCAACCGAACCAAACTTTCCCTGCTCAAATCTAACCCTGATCACCTCTCCTCTCAGCGCCGTTTGGAACTATGGTCACACCTCTTCAAGCATGCATTGATGCTGTGTTGAGGTGAGGAGAAGCCACGAAGCCTTATGCATTGCCTCACCCACTTCCTTTTCTTTTATCTCTTGTTAATAGTGCTTCTCATTTTCTTTGAACCAAAACACGCACAACGAAGGAGAAGAACAGAGAAGGGAAGCAAAACAAAACTGAAGAGGAAGGAAGAAGCCATCCGCAGCAAGAAGGAAGGCACCCCACCTCTCATCACTCTGAATCTTCGAAGCTTCTTTGTTGGGTGAGAACCAGCAACTCCCTTCTTCCTCTTCTTCAGATTCAAATTCTGTTCTTCCCTCAGTACAAGAAAGCAAGCTTTTTGCTACGCTTTTAAAGCGTGGCGAAAAGTCCAAAAAAGCGTAGCGATAGCTTTTCGCCACGCTTTTTAAGCTATCGACACGCTTTTGAAAGGGTCACAACTGCAAGGGTGCCGATTGCTCTATCGCCACGCTTTTGGTGACCTATCACCATGCTTTTTTTCTTGCCACGCTTTTACAGATCACAACGCTTTAAAAGTGTGGCCATATGTGTGAGATATTGCTATGCTTTTAAAGCGTGCCAATAGCAAGATATGGCTACGCTTTTAAAGCGTGCCAATAGCGAGACATATGGCTTCACTTTAAAAGTGTGCCAATAGCAAGACATATCGCTATGCTTTAAAAGCATGCCAATTGCTGTGAGATATAGCTACGCTTTTAAAGCGTGACTGTTAATATCCACTGTAACGTTTATCGCCATGCTTCCAAAGCGTGACAATAAGTGGAGATATGGCTATGCTTATAAAGCGTGGCTGTTGATTGCTGCTGTACAATATAGCCACTCTTTTAAAGCGTGGCTGTTAGTTCAGTACCTATTGGCACTCTTTTTTTTATAAACCTTACAAAATCATAGATAATTTTAAAATTTAAAAAATGACTACTAATTTTAAATCAACTAATCATTGCTTCATAAACTTGTCACAGAAAAAAAGTGTTTGATCACATGATATACTCTAACAAAATACCAAAAATCAAAGTCTCATCCACTAGCAATTTCCTAATACATGAATTACAATTCCAACATGGGTTACATTATCTACTTCCTTTACACTTTATTACAAAATATAAAACTTCATGATTACTGATCATCATTGTGAGCGAAATTGTTTTCAGCACTGCCCTGCATCATTTTAAATGTTGTGTGTTAGTGCATCTTATACCAAACCAAGAAATCAAAAGACATATTATCAACAAACTGTGTTATAGTCGTACAATAATTGTAACCAGCAAAGGCTTTTCTTTCATAGTGAAAGCCACTATACTTTTTGTGTTCTTAAAGTTTTCAAAAAAGGAAAAGGGTAGTGATATAGGAAGCTAACAATCAAACTGCCCCCTCCCCCTTTTTTTTGCTGCAACTATCACATGTTTTAACTCAACAATTTACAACCAAATTAACCATTCTTGTAGCCCTATACTGCACCTGCAGTCACATGCATTCACCACAAGTTTATTCTAGCAACTAGAGAATCAATACAAATTGCATATGGATTCTATAACCGATTTCTTCTTCTGATTAATAAAGGTGGGAAAAGAAAGAAAGAAAAGACCAATCCCCAATAAATAAATCAAGCAAAATGAGATATACCATGAGGGCCATTAATTCCTTCTGGAGTCTGCAAAAATCAAAACAAACAAAACCATTAAAATTCAATTATGGTTTCTTTTCTTTTCCTTTTTCCAATTTGATTAGGAAAAAGTGCAAATCTTCAAAGATTTCTCGTGTTTTCCAAAATTAAGATTCAATGCCACACTAAATACAAAACAAAACACTACTAAAAAGTCAACAACTTTGAATTCAGATTCCAATTCAACACCATTAGCACCATTTATAATCTTTTATCTCACTATCAAATGTCCAAAATCAACAACAACAATAAGTCAACTACTTTGAATGGAAATATATCGAATATCCAAAGATAGTGACTTATATCTTTGGGTGGAATATGAGTTGATTCGGAGGAGCGAGGAGTATATCTTGGTTTGCTACTTGAGGCATCCAAAGGAGAATTTTGGGCAGCTTGCACTAAGGCTGCTACCTCTTCCTCACTCATTCCAGGGTTGACTTGGTGCACCAATACCTTTAATAAACTTCTACCTAAGAATAACTATATTAATTAAACATTACTCCATCAAATAGAAACAGCAAAGCATGAAAAATTATGCAACTCTCTTTTTCTGACCACAGCAATCACCTTGGAAAGACATGAGCAAGCAACTCAGAATCAGAGTGTTAATCCTGTAGTGCTCTTTCCTCACTTTCTTCTACATTCTGCAGTGTAAAAAATATTTCCAAATATAAATCAGAAAATGCAGTATGAAAAGAAATAGAACTCCACAACCCAAACTATCATATGTAATGTCGGTAGCGTATGGCAAGAAACAGTTAAAAATAGTTGAAAGTTTAAGAAACCAAAGTACAAACAAAGCAGTACCATAGGAGCAGCAGAATAAAAGAATTGAAAATAAGATCATGCCCTTAGCTTCAGATCCATTTTTATCCATTCAAACAGACAAGAACGGATCATATTTATATTTTTGTTAAGAGTTTTCATTCATCAACATTTAATATTTTAGTCATATAATAATATTGTAGGATAATGGTCAATTTAAAAGACTAAAATCTAATCAGTTTTTTTAAGATACTATATGTTAAAAAAACTAACTATATATTTTTTTATCTATTTTATACACTAGCATAACAACAGCTCAATGAAAGCAACAAAAGAAAGCTGCTTAGACAGAAGGCAACTAGAGTTGTTAGTTAGCTAAATGCCTAAATGTTTTGCGTTTAATTAATTGATTAATTAATTATATTATTCAGTCATGCTTAAACAGATCCCACAAGCTTTTCCATGCATGAACAGAAAAAGAGTCCTTAGCTTGTTATATTGTAATGTATATATAAAATATAAATATGAACTTAGATAGTATAACAAGAATTTAGAATTGTGAACATGCATAAGTAACAAAACCTGTTATAGTTGTGAACTTAAGTAACAAAACAAAACATATTTTAGACTAGCTAAGTAACAAGGATCAAATTCTTTGTAACAATCATTTGAAATTCTATCTTAGACATTACATATGGACTGTTTCACAGCTAGCAGTATGTCAAATTGCACAACCAGAATGAGCCCTATGACTTAGACTAGACCAGGAAGGGAAAAGAATATAATTCCATCTAGCTGTAAGTTTTCTTGATGAAGACTATTAAATTCCAATCTGCAAGCAGCATGCTGAATAAATGAATAGATACAGCAATATTTATCAAAACAATAAGAAAGGAAGAAAAAGGATCAATAAAAAATTAAAAATAAAAGCCGTAAACAATGCAAAAGTGGACACTTGTAGTTGCTATTACAAACATATCTCCATAAAATTACATAAAGCAATCTTATATCCATGAGATTCACATCCCTAAATAAAATTTAGAACTCTTTGCTCTGAGCCATACATTACTCTTTTCTTGGGAAGGGAATTACAAAAAGTATAAAGTAAAGAGAAATATTGTTAAGTTACTTACATTGCTTGCATCCAGGGCAGTAGTTACAAATCAAAATTACATTTACCTTTTGAAAAATTTAAAACAAAATATATTACTGACACATACAGATACAAGTTACGTATCATCATGGCATTATTTCTCGTAATTATTTTACTTTACATGGTATTTTAATTACTACATATTTAAACTAAACGCAAATTAGGAGCTTGTGATTTTGAAAAGCACAAGCACTTCTTCAGAAAAACTTTACCAAATCAAGCGTTAATGTCTTATTGGTTCTGCATCACTGGCAGACATAAAAAAATCCTAAAAACAAATAGGTATTCATGAAGACATGAACTGAGTCAATTTTTTTCTGTTGAATATTTTAGGAAATAAACTTATTTAATTGCAATAATATCTCTGACAGCTTAGAACACTCGAAAGACCTCCACATCAATATGATATATAGTTGTGCAAGTGTATTCAAGTGAGACAGCGCAAACCAAATGCACCAATTCACAAAATTCAATATTAAAGCACAAACAGTGGAAATCGGCAAGAATTAGTATCCAAATCCAGTAATAATAATCTAATAATTAAAGACAAAGACACCAGTAGCGTCAATTCTCAAAGCCTTTACGAAATTCAGAAAACAGGGAAGGAGGAAGAAAAAAGAGGTAATACCATCAGCAGACATAGCAAAAACTAACAAGTTTCTTGGAGTCTTGTGGTGCAAATGGTAGAGCTTTGAAGAAATTGAATTTGTGAGATTGCTCCCTGAATTTGAGAAACAAGAATTTGTTACTATTTATCCAAAGTAAATTACAACATATCAGCATGAAAGCCTTATGCATGGCACATATAATAAATTCAGCTGCAAAAAGTTAAATGGATAAAGCTAATACTACTAAGTACTCATTAATTAGCTTCAATATATTGGGTAGTAGCTATTAGATAGTTGATTAATTTTGAGGATTTCTGTTGCTTTCTGTCGGTGGAGAAATTAAATTAAAATAAAAATAATATAGGAATAACAATACATTATACATATACATATTGAAAATCATGTTACGGCTAATGCCCTTCATCATCAATTATTCGTCCCTTTAATTTTCTCTTAATATATATCTCATTAATCTTGGCATGAATTTCGTATATAAACAAATAGCTGCTTCTAAATTGACAAAAATGAAACAGTATTCAAATATATAAGTAACTTTAAATAATTTTAGCAAGAATTTAATTGTAAATTGTGCTCTATGCAAAGGATGAAAACTAACTTGAAGGTACAACCATTATGAGTGAACAGCAAATAATAATCAGGGGCACCCACAATTGCTAACTCAATACACTCCTCAAATGGAATCAAATCCTCAAAGTTACTAGTTGAAATTGCAAATGCCCCATGTTCAAATTTACTGGTACAGTGGTATGTGATGCCCAATAAACAGATTAGAATATCCATAAAACTCATCAATGAGAAGACACCAAAGAAGGCACATCAAAGAAGTTGGTGAATCTAATATATATAAAGGTCATAATAACCTCTTTGGTATGTGAAACAAACTATGGATATAGATTCTAATTGACAAATGGTAATTAATAAAAAGTAACAAGAGTATTGTATATTGTTATAGCTAAAATAAAAATAAAGATATGAGCTAGATTCCATGTACATTGAAAAATTATTGTTGATCAGAAGCAAAATGAAGCATACTCTAATGTAATCACGTCATTAGTTTAACAGTTTTACATTACTCATATGTTCCAACACATGAACATAGGACACGATAGCTCAAATGAATCTATAGTCACTACCATCATAGAAACCAATTTAAAATAACCAAAATGAAGATACAGTGAGCCAGTAAGAGAAAATTACCAGAGCCAGCGGCAGTAATAGCTTGCCTATACTTCTTGTCCCGGGCTTAAATACAAAACAGATTTCTTTAGTAAGTCGCAAACAAAGTAAAAGAGCAAAGTCAGTCATAAAATCACTATGATGGTTTTTTGACAAGATAATTAGAGGCTTGGTCCAGAAAAAAATTAATAAGGACCATTTTTCGTTTAGCAGTTGAAGATCTTGCGCAATGAACCAAAACCCAAGGAGGAACCCTTACAAGAATGCAATCTCATATGATCCAAAATTGATCTCACGAATCACAGACAAGGAAAACAGCATCATCAAATTTGAAGCATGAATATCTCATAAATCTTCAAACAAAGCAGACATGCAAATAAAAATGCGAATCATGAACCCCCAAATATTCAAATTACAGTGCGATTTAATACAAAAAAAGGAATAATCTTTTTTCTTTGCAACTTGCTTAACCAGCTCAACATGACAACACTTAAATCGATTAATCAATTTGACAAAGCTTTCCTTGAATCATTAAAAAAACACAGATTTCGAACAAGGAGACAAAAATTACACACTAAGGAAATGAATAAAAATCACATGCAAAGACGAAGTATATGAAATGAGACAGAGAGAATGAAAGATGAAATTACCAACAAGTGAGGGCTTCGTCGTCCTGGGCTTCGTCACTGGTCTTCGTCATTCTGGGCTTCGTCACAACGTAGCCATCAGATTTGCTGAGCGACTTACAAAGAAGAGGACTTACAAGAAGCAAGAAGCAGGAAGGCAGCGGCGCGGAAGGGGTTAGGGGGTTAGGGTTTTGCAGTGACGGAAGGGATGAGCAGCGACAAAGGGGAGCATCCATGGCGACTGAGCGGAGGGAGTCACTTCCAGAGATAGTCACCGCAGAAGGAGGGTTGGGAGTGCCAGAAGAGGGATTTCTGGCAGAGGCATTGCAATCGTAGCGTCGTTCTCACGGAGTGTGATCGGAGTGTCGTCGCGCGGTGTGGGCGAGGCACAATGAAGGAGGAGGAGTTAGGGCACAATGGAGTGAGTGTCTCGTCGCTGGGGCTTTTGATGGAGGAGTAGTTATCGCAGAGCACAAACGAGAAGGGGTTAGGGCATAGCAAGCACAATGAAGCTTTTCCTCTAAGTTTTTTGTGGTTACCTTTTTTTTTCTAAGTCTTTAAACGAAGAGGGCTTTTTTTAATTTATCTGATACTTTTTTTTTCGGGGGAACCTTTTGGCCACGCTTTTAAAGCGTGCCAAAAGGCTTCTCGTCAACGGCTATGCTTTTCAAACGTCGGAATAACAAAACACTGTTGCTACGCTTTAAAAGCGTGCCGGTTTCTCTCTATGGCTACGCTTTTTAAGCGTGGCAAATAAAAGCGTGGCCAAATCTCGCATCAATTGCCACTCTCATAAAAGCGTGGCCATTGACACTTTTCGCCACGCTTTTGAAGCGTAGCAGAAAAAAAGTGGCCAAATCTTTATTTTATCGCCACCCTCATAAAAGCGTGGCCATAGACCACTGCAAAAAAAAGCGTGGCCATAGGCCTTTTTTCTTGTAGTGCCTTTTTTTCCACCTCTTCCATTCTAATTCCAATTCTTGCTAGAAAAGTAGTGACCGTAGGCAAGAACTCTTCCCTTGCTTGAGGTGAGGTCAGCCATTCGTTCTTGAAAGAGAGGCCAAAGCTCCAATTCCATACGGTTAGGGTTCTGATTCCAGAAAGAAGTAAAAATAGAATTTTCAACTTCAAAAGAGGTAAGGGTTAGGACAATTAGACTATTATTCTTGTAGTTGTGCCTGTGATGAGAATAGATAAACTATTATATGCTTGATTTATGGTAAATATGCCTCTATTATGTATTTGAATGATGGTTAGGTTATATGAATTGTTATGTTTGATATAGTGCTGAAAAGTGGATGTTTGATTATGGTTAAGTAATTGAAATTGTGAAATTTATTGAATTTGTTTTCTTTGAGCTGTTCTGACCATTCTAGCAACTTTAGTTAGTTAAAATAAAAGTAAAATTATAGTTTTAGATGAATTCTAGGCTAGAACATAAGATTTGGCATGTGAGGTTGTTGGAAGTGCATTATGCAAAATTTCTGTAATTTCTGCATAATTGGCAGCGAATGAACGAATTTCTGGGAGCATTCCAGATCATAATTTTGGATAAAACTATTTTTCTATGAAAATATAATGTGTTTTTAATATCTGGTAAAAATTTCAGAATTAATTAATAAGTGGATTGGGAGAAAGGAATTTTTGAAGATTGATGGTTTTAGCAGAAAATTCTGTTTCTTTACTGCAGAAGCACCATCTTCCAATTCACTTAATTGATAATTCTGATGAGTATTTAGGCTGAAACCAATGACATTCTCAAGCTTTATGTGTCTAAAATGTTCAGTTTAAATTTTGTCGAAACAATTTTTAACCAATTAGATATGTTGCAAAAAGTGCGAGTTGCTTGCTGGATTTTGAAAACAGATTTTTATAAGGCAGGGTTGTGTTCCTAACCTCATAACTTTTACATGTGACATGGTAATAGTCTGAAATTTAGTTTTCTAGAAAGCTGGAAGAGTCTTGTTTAAGTACATGAATCTTGAAAGGCAATGGGTGAGAATTGGATTTTTAGTGAATTTAACAAATTTACTACTCGCTTCTGTTTTTTCTGCAATGATAGTAGAATTTTTGAAAGATTTGTACAAATTTCAATTATGGTGGGAATGCCCCAGAACTAAGTTTTATTTTCTAAACCCGTATTTTTACAATAACTAAAGGGATTAAAGAGAGTATAATGACCAATTAAGAATGTTTACCTGGTAAATTGTTAAGGAAAGTTTGAATGTTGTTAAAGCTGAGGGAACCCGTAAGGGTGGTCTTAGTGCTATTTTAGAGGAGATTATGTCCGAATTTCTATAAAAGTTCAGGAACTTAGTTAAATTTAAATGTGTAAGTTGTCCCCAAGAAGGTTTAAGGTTAATGGGTGATGCGGAGGTATGTATAATTAGACGGTGGTGCGGAGGTATGTATATTTAGGCGGTGATGCGGAGGTATGTTTTATAGTGTTGGTGATGCGGAGGCATGATAAAGAGAAAGTAAATGAGAAAACCATGTATGAAAGAGATAGTTGAAACGAATGATAAATTATGAAAAGTGTATGTTGAATGGACCTTGTGCCAAACTACTACTGTGAAAGTGCCCGCCTAACGGATAGCCTGAGATTGCTAATGCGAAAATGTTCACTTAACTGATAGTACTGTTCCTTACTGTGATACACATTGAAATGTTATTATAATGAGGCCTAATTAACACGGGTAACCATGATGCCAATGTGTCTATTTGACACAGTAAAGGGACCATATTCGGGGTTCACTCCGAGTAACGTCGGGTGGCAGGTAGACAACCGACGCATGAGCTCATGGCCTGCGCTAGGAACAAGCATGCATCATCTTGTTTGCGCATATGAACTTCTTGTGAATTATTTACTGTCATTTCTTTCTTGTTCATGCTTTTTACTTGTTATATATATGTTTGTGCCTTGATTCTCTGTGTTTGTTCTTTTTTCTGTTTTGCGATAACGTAGAGATAAAGACCCTAGGTTCCCCTTTTATCTTACTGAGAACTCTAGGTTTTCACCCTTCTTTTCTTTCTTTCTCCCCCCTCCCCAGACAGGTCTGGTAGAGGAGCTCTTTGAGTTCCGTTCTAACCTTTGAGTTATGAGAATCCGACGCGCAGAGGAGTCTTCATATGGAGCATGCTTTGGACCACTTTCTTGAACGATGTTCGAAGATCACCCCAGAGTTAGTCGCAGTGAATCTTTTGCTCCTTTTTGATGATCTTAGTATTACTTCCCCTCGCTTTTGTAGTACTTTTAGAGGGGTAGGACGTTGAAGTCAGGATTTTTGCTAGTAAAGAATTTTATAAAGTCGCGTTGTAAGTATAGATTCTGAACCAATAGAAATCCCTTCGTACAAACGTTTTGGTTGTCACAAGTAACAAACCCCTAAATAAATTGATAACCGAAGTATTTAAACCTCAGGTTGTCTTCTCAAGGAATTGCAGGGAGGTGTGTTCTTATTATTGGTTATGAGTTTTGTAAATTGGGGGTTTTAAGAATGAGGAACAAGTATGATAAATGACAAATAAAATAAATAAATGACTGTAAAATAAACTCTTGGCAAGGTATGAGAAATTGGAAGTCCTATCCTAGTTATCCTTATCAATGATGATGAAAATTGAATCTTAATTCCACTTAGTTAACCTCTGCTAGTGCAAAGGTAGCTCAAGTGGCTAATTAGTTTGATCTTCAAATCCTAGTTAATTCATAGAAAAAGATTGGGATTATAGAAGTTCAAGCTAATTAGCAAAGATAGCGATTATTGATCACGTTGAGTTTGATAACTCAAGAGTTACTGATTTCTTAACCAAAGCCAGGAATGTAGAAAGCTAAATTAAAATCATAAATATCTGGAATACCTCAAATAACATTCATTCAAAGCATTCAAATCTAACATGGAAAATATTCATAAGCCAATTGGGCAACATAAATAAAACATAAATAAAAGCATTAAAGTATCTCAAAGTAGAAGAGAGGTCAAAATAAAGGAACATCGAACCTGATATGAAGAGTTGAATTAAATCCTTAATTTCTAAAAAATCATAATTTCTAAATCCTAAGAGAGAGGAGAGAACCTCTCTCACTAAAACTACATCTAAACTATGAAAAGTAACTAATTGGCTAGCTCCCTCCTCCTTTCGGATGCATTTTCCCACTTCATAACCTCTGGTCTGTGCTTTCTGGACTTAGATTTGGGCCAAAAAGGGCTTCAGAAATTCCTGGGATCGCTTTCTATAATTTCTGGTGCGTGGCCTCTGTCACGCGTCCGCGTGGGTCACGCGGTCGCGTCATGTGGAATTTTCCTTGTCACGCGGTCGCTTTAGTCATGCGTCCGCGTCATATGCGTTTCGCTTGTGGCGCACGATCGCGTCAATCATGCGATCGTGTCATTGCCATTTCGCGCTGGCATGCGGCCGCGTCGCCCATGCGATCGCGTCGCTGCCAGTTTCTTCAAAAACTCCATTTTATGCTTTCCTTCCATTTTCGCATGTTTCCTTTTCATCCTTTAAGTCATTCCTGCCTTAGAAGATCTGAAATTACTCGACACACGAATCACGGCATCGAATGGCAATAAAAGATAATTAAAATTAATACTTTTAAAGCCTAGAAAACATGTTTTTCACATACATCTCGTAATAAGGAAGGTAAGGTAAAACCATGCAATTTCACATGCATAAGTGGGTGAAGGATTGAATAAAACACTTAAATTCAGCACAAATTATATCATAAAATATGGGTTTATCAACCTCCCCACACTTAAACAATAGCATGTCCTCATGCTAAATCCAAGATAAAGAGTAAGGTAAAGTGGTGGAATCTCATGCAATGCAATCTATTCTAAATGCATCTACCTAAATGAGTCATGCAAATCTAGTTATTATTCACTTATATATAGAGCTTTACATGTAGTTAAATTAATTTACATTCTCAAGGAATTAAATATGTATAGCCAACCTTAGATAATGTTAAGGAACTTTTACAATTGAGATGGTAAATAAAATATTTTTCAAACTTGCAAGACAATTAATAATAGAAGTAGAGATATATGGTGATGAGCTATTGAACCCTTACTGGATTTTGTGTTTACTCTTTAGTCACTCGGTGTTCATTGGGTTAATCACTCTATTCTTCTTTTTATTCTTGTTTTCCATAACTTTGTTCTTTATCTATCCAATCAACAATTATAGAATATAGGCATACAAAAATCATGAGGTATTTGATTAAGGTTGTAATGGGGCCAAGGTAAAGGTAAGGATATATGTATAAGGCTAAGTGAGCTAATTAAGTGAATCCTTGATTAGTCTAAGATCTCACCTAACATACATATTTTGTAAAGCAAAGCTTCTTCACTTATTTTCCCATTTTTCTCCCATTTTTATATTACATGCTCATATTCTGATTTTTTTTATTTATTTGTATTTCATGTGCATCGCTTTTTTTTTTCTACACATGGTAATTAATTTATTTTGACTTCACATGAGCATGCTTCCCAAATTACTTTCACATAACTTGTTTAATTTAATTTCCTACTTTTCTATCATCCCATGTTCCCATAAAGTTCCCACACTTAAATTATACACAATTTCTATCTTAAGCTAACCAGGGATTCAACTTGGGGTTTTTATTTTGTTTTTCTGCTTAAGGCTAGTAATGTGGTTATAAGGAAGAAGGGGATTAAAAGGCTCAAGGGGGCTAACAAGGGTGATGTAAAAGGTAGGCTAATTTGGGAGTGATGAGCTAGAATCAAACAATGGCCTCAATCACTTTCTTGGTATGTATCTATATTCTATAATCGGACATACAAATTAAAACAAAGCAAAGAACATCAGAATAAAAAGAAGGGCGAAGCACACAGGAACGAAATTTATGGTTTGAATGTAACCATACAATTAAGCTCAAAACTCACAGGCTGTGTGTTCTCAAACTCATAAATCATATATCAATTAAGTATGTCATGCAAGTAGAAATTAAGAGTTCCCATTATTCTCAATGTAAAATATATTGGATGGCTTTAAACTTTTAGTGTTCCTCCTTGATGAAATGTTATTAACTAACTAACATGTAACGCTATATATACAAGGGGTGTGGATTGATTCTGTTAAAGTCTCTTGCTTACTTCCTCTTGATTTTCAATCAAATCAACTCCCATATGCTAAAAAAGGTAAACTATACTAATTAATCCACTTAATATATAACTAGTAACCTAAGGTGCAAATCAAGCTAAAATATCCAAGATATTATACAGCCCAAAGTGCGTAATGCAAAAAGTACAATAAAAGCAAAAGAGAGAAATGTGCAAAAATACAGAAAAT
>NC_029774.3:100143584-100143908 GCF_000817695.3 Arachis duranensis | reverse complement strand
TGTGGCCCAAAGCACTCTGTCTTCCAATATTACCACCGGATACATACATGCCACAGACACATAACTGGGTGAACCTTTTCAGATTGTGCCTCAGCTTTACTAGAGTCCCCAATTAGAGGTTTCCAGGGTTCTTAAGCACACTCTTTTTGCCTTGGATCACAGTTTTATTTCTTTCTTTTTCTTTCTTTTTCTCTTTCTTTTTCTTTCTTCCCTTTTTTTCGATTTTTTTTTGTATTCACTGCCTTTTCTTGCTTCAATAATCATTTTTATGATTTTTCAGATCCTCAGTAACATGTCTCCTTTTTCATCATTCTTTCAAGAGCC
>NC_029774.3:100141308-100143391 GCF_000817695.3 Arachis duranensis | reverse complement strand
AGGTGATGGATTCATAGGACATTCATAACTTTTAGGCATAGACACTAGGACACTAATGATCACAAGACACAAACATAGATAAACATAAGCACTAAAATTCGAAAAACAGAAAGATAAAGAACAAGGAAATTAAACAACGGGTCCACCTTAGTGATGGCGGCTTGTTCTCATCAATGGGGATGTCTCCCTCTATGTCAACTCCAACTGAATAACAGAGGTGACAAATGAGATGAGGAAAGGCTAACCTTGCCAAGGTAGAGGACTTGTCCGCCACCTTATAGAGTTCTTGGGCTATAACCTCATGAACTTCTATTTCTTCTCCAATCATGATGCTATGAATCATGATAGCCCGGTCTTGGATGCCATAAATGGTTATGGAAAAACAAAAAGCAATGCTTTTACCACACCAAACTTAAAAGGTTTGCTCGTCCTCGAGCAAAAGAAGAAAGAAGAGAGTAGTAGAAGAAGAAATGAAGGGAAAGGGAATGGCTTTGTGGTTCGGCCAAAAGGGGGAGAAGTAGTGTTTATGATGTGTGAAAATGAAGGAGTGAAGGAGGGTTCATATAGGAGTGGGGGGTGGTGATGGTTCGGTCATGTATGGGAGGGTTTCGGTGGGAAAGTGGTTTGAATTTGAATGGTGAGGTAGGTGGGGTTTTATGAAGGATGGATGTGAGTGGTGAAGAGAAAGATGGGATTTGATAGGTGAAGGGTTTATGGGGAAGAGGTGTTGAGGTGATTGGTGAATGGGTGAAGAAGAGAGAGAGTGGTGGGGTAGGTGGGGATCCTGTGGGGTCCACAGATCCTGAGGTGTCAAGGAAAAGTCATCCCTGCACCAAATGGCATGCAGAAATGCGTTTTGAGCCAATTCTGGCGTTAAACGCCGGGCTGGTGCCCATTTCTGGCGTTTAACGCCAGCTTCTTGCCCTTTTCTGGCGTTTAACGCCAGTCTGGTGCCCCTTTCTGGCGTTAAACGCCCAGAATGGTGCCAAACTGGGCGTTAAACGCCCAACAGCTAGCCTTACTGGAATTTAAACGCCAGCACGCTCTCCTCCAGGGTGTGCTGTTTTTCTTTCTGTTTTTCATTCTGTTTTTACTTTTTTCATTGATTTTGTGACTTCTCATGATCATCAACCTACAAAAAACATAAAATAACAAAAGAAAATAGATAAAATATAACATTGGGTTGCCTCCCAACAAGCGCTTCTTTAATGTCAGTAGCTTGACAGAGGACTCTCATGGAGCCTCACAGGTACTTAGAGCAATGTTGGAACCTCCCAACACCAAACTTAGAGTTTGAATGTGGGGGTTCAACACCAAACTTAGAAGTTGGTTGTGGCCTCCCAACACCAAACTTAGAGTTTGACTGTGGGGGCTCTGTGTGGCTATGTTTTGAGAGGAGCTCTTCATACTTCCTCTCCATGATGACAGAGGGATATCCTTGAGCCTTAAACACCAAGGATTCTTCATTCTCTTGAATGATCAATTCTCCTCTATCAACATCAATCACAGCCCTTGCTGTGGCTAGGAAGGGTCTGCCAAGGATGATGGATTCATCCATGCACTTCCCAGTCTCTAGGACTATGAAATCAGCAGGGATGTAATGGTCTTCAACCTTAACCAGAACATCCTCTACAAGTCCACAAGCTTATTTTCTTGAATTGTCTGCCATCTCTAATGAGATTCTTGCAGCTTGCACCTCAAAAATCCCTAGCTTCTCCATCACAGAGAGAGGCATTAGGTTTATACTTGACCCTAAGTCACACAGAGCCTTCTTAAAGGTCATGGTGCCTATGGTACAAGGTATTGAAAACTTCCCAGGATCCTGTCTCTTTTGAGGCAGTTTACAAGGTAATGAAAACTTCCCAGGATCTTGTCTCTTTTGAGGTAATTTCTGCCTAGACAAGTCATCCAGTTCTTTGGTGAGCAAAGGGGGTTCATCCTCCCAAGTCTCATTACCAAATAACTTGTCATTTAGCTTCATGATTGCTCCAAGTATTTAGCAACTTGCTCTTCAGTGACATACTCATCCTCTTCAGAGGAAGAATACTCATCAGAGCTCATGAATGGCAGAAGTAAGTCCATT
>NC_029774.3:100137367-100139134 GCF_000817695.3 Arachis duranensis | reverse complement strand
CATGCAATTGACACCAAACTTAAAATTATACTCTAGACTCAAACAAGAAATTTTTGGATTTTATGATTTTGTAATTTTTTTTGTGATTTTTGAAAATTAAAAGAAAACAAAAATATCAAAGCTCTTAATGAAAATTCCAGGAATCAGTGCAATGCTAGTCTAAGACTCCGGTCCAGGAATTAGACATGGCTTCACAGCCAGCCAAGCTTTCAAAGAAAGCTTCAGTCCAAAACACTAGACATGGCCAAAGGCCAGCCAAGCCTTAGCAGATCACTGCTCCAACAGCAAGATTGATAGAAATCAACAAGCTCTTGTGATGATAAGTTGAAACCTCGGTCCAATGAAATTAGACATGGCTTCACAGCCAGCCAGACTTCAACAAATCATCATGAAACACTAGAATTTGTCTTTAGAACTCTGAAGAAAAATACCTAATCTAAGCAACAAGATGAACCGTCAGTTGTCCATACTCGAACAATCCCGGGCAACGGCGCCAAAAACTTGGTGCACGAAATTGTGATCACTACTTTTCACAAATCAATTAATCCCCGGTGATGAACCCAAAAACTTGGTATTCAATACCATGGCATAAACACAACTTCACACAACTAACCAGCAAGTGTACTGGGTCGTCCAAGTAATAAAACTTACGCGAGTAAGGGTCGATCCCACAGAGATTGTTGGTATGAAGCAAGCTATGGTCACCTTGTAAATCTCAGTCAGGCAAACTCAAATGGGTATGGTGATAAACGCATAAAACATAAAGGTAAAGATAGAGATACTTATGTAGTTCATTGGTAGGAATTTCAGATAGGCGTATGAAGATGCTTGTCCCTTCCGTCTCTCCGCTTTCCTACTGTCTTCATCCAATCCTTCTTACTCCTTTCCATGGCAAGCTTATGCAAGGGTTTCACCGTTGTCAGTGGCTACCTCCCATCCTCTCAGTGGAAATGTTCAACGCACCCTGTCACGGCACGGCTATCCATCTGTCGGTTCTCAATCAGGCCGGAATAGAATCCAGTGATTCTTTTGCGTCTGTCACTAACACCCCGCCTTTAGGAGTTTGAATCCTACTCAGAATACCACAGACAAGTTTAGACCTTCTGGATTCTCTTGAATGCCGCCATCAGTTCTAGCCTATACCACGAAGACTCTGATCTCACGGAATGGCTGGCTCGTTTGTCAGGCGAGCACTCGGTTGTCAGGCGATCAACCATGCGTTGTGTATCAGGAATGCAAGAGATATCCACCCAATCTAAGGTAGAACGGAGGTGGTTGTCAGTCACACGTTCATAGGTGAGAATGATGATGAGTGTCTAACCAGCAAGTGTACTGGGTCGTCCAAGTAATAAACCTTACGCGAGTAAGGGTCGATCCCACAGAGATTGTTGGTATGAAGCAAGCTATGGTCACCTTGTAAATCTTAGTCAGGCAAACTCAAATGGATATGGGTGGTATACGAATAAAACATAAAGATAAAGATAGAGATACTTATGTAATTCATTGGTAGGAAATTCAGATAAGCGTATGAAGATGCTTGTCCCTTCCGTCTCTCCGCTTTCCTACTGTCTTCATCCAATCCTTCTTACTCCTTTGCATGGCAAGCTTATGCAAGGGTTTCACCGTTGTCAGTGGCTACCTCCCATCCTCTCAGTGGAAATGTTCAACGCACCCTGTCACGGCACGGCTATCCATCTGTCGGTTCTCAATCAGGCCGGAATAGAATCCAGTGATTCTTTTACGTCTGTCACTAACGCCCCGCCCTCA
>NC_029774.3:100117388-100137301 GCF_000817695.3 Arachis duranensis | reverse complement strand
ATCCTTGAATCCTACTCAGAATACCATAGACAAGGTTTAGACCTTCTGGATTCTCTTGAATGCCGCCAGCAGTTCTAGCCTATACCACGAAGACTCTGATCTCACGGAATGGCTGGCTCGTTTGTCAGGCGAGCACTTGGTTGTCAGGCGATCAACCATGCGTTGTGTATCAGGAATGCAAGAGATATCCACCCAATCTAAGGTAGAACGGAGGTGGTTGTCAGTCACACGTTCATAGGTGAGAATGATGTTGAGTGTCACGGATCATCACATTCATCAAGTTGAAGAACAAGTGGTATCTTAGAACAAGAACAAGCGGAATTGAATAGAAGAATAGTAATTGCATTAATACTCGAGGTACAGCAGAGCTCCACACCTTAATCTATGGTGTGTAGAAACTCCACCGTTGAAAATACATAAGAACAAGGTCTAGGCATGGCCGAATGGCCATCCTCCCAAAGAGGGTTCAATCATAAAAACATGATCAAAAGCTCTCTAATACAATAGTAAAAGGTCCTACTTATAGAGAACTAGTAGCCTAAGGTTTACAGAGATGAGTAAATGACATAAAAATCCACTTCCGGGCCCACTTGGTGTGTGCTTGGGCTGAGCAATGAAGCATTTTCGTGTAGAGACTCTTCTTGGAGTTAAACGCCAGCTAGGGTGCCTGGTTGGGCGTTTAACTCCCATTCTTGTGCCAGTTCCGGCGTTTAACGCTGGGAATTCTGAGGGTGACCCTATCAAATCTTGGGCAAAGTATGGACTATCATATATTGCTGGAAAGCCCAGGATGTCTACTTTCCAACGCCGTTGAGATCGCGCTAATTGGGCTTCTGTAGCTCCAGAAAATCCACTTCGAGTGCAGGGAGGTCAGAATCCAACAACATCTGCAGTCCTTTTTAGTCTCTGAATCAGATTTTTGCTCAGGTCCCTCAATTTCAGCCAGAAAATTCCTGAAATCACAAAAAACACACAAACTCATAGTAAAGTCCAGAAAAGTGAATTTTAACTAAAAACTAATAAAAATATACTAAAAACTAACTAGATCATACCAAAAACATACTAAAAACAATGCCAAAAAGCATACAAATTATCCGCTCATCAGGGGCTAACAAGGGTGATGTAAAAGGTAGGCTAATTTGGGAGTGGTGAGCTAGAATCAAACAATGGCCTCAATCACTTTCTTGGTAGGTATCTATGTTCTATAATCGGACATACAGATTAAAACAAAGTAAAGAACACCAGAATAAATAAGAAGGGCGGAACACACAGGAATAAAATATTATGGTTTAAATGCAACCATACAATTAAGCTCAAAACTCACAGGCTGTGTGTTCTCAAGCTCATAAATCATATATCAGTTATGTATGTCATGCAAGTAGAAATTAAGAGTTTCCATTATTCTCAATGTAAAATATATTGGATGGCTTTAAAGTTTTAGTGTTCCTCCTTGATAAAATGTTGTTAACTAACTAACATGTAATGCTATATATACAAGGTGTGTGGATTGTTTTTATTCTGTTAAAGTTTCTAGCTTACTTCCTTTTTATTTTCAATCAAATCAACTATCATATGCTAAAAAGGGTAAACTATACTAATTAATCCACTTAATAAATAACTAGTAAACTAAGGTGCAAATCAAGCTAAAATATCCAGGATAGTATACATATAGCTCAAAGTGCATAATGCAAAAAGTACAATAAAAAGCAAAAAGAGAAAAATATGCAAAATTATAGAAAATGAACAAAATAAGAAGAGAGTTTGTAGTGGTTCACCAAAATAAATACATGCCAGAGATGGCAACCTCCCCACACTTAAATAATAGCATCGTCCTCGATGCTCACTCAAGCAGGGTGTGATGAAGTGTCATCTTCGGAAGGATGGGCTGCTGGTGTCTCGATGGTGGTCTGGGGATCTGTAGACTGGGTAAGGGTATGAGGATCTGTCTGCTGCAGAGGAGGGTTTGACTGGATAGGAATCTCAGGATCTGTGGCTTGTATCTAGTGTGGTGCCTCAGTGGGTGGCGCAGCCTGCTCCGATCCTCTCTGCTCAGCCTGATTGGGTGCCTGCTCCTCATGATCGTATGCCTCCGCCTCCGATGTATCAGAAAGGGTGTCAGGCTCGGAGGGAATGTCGCCGCCAGACCGGATCAACAACTTGAGATGCTCATAGCGTTGCTTGTTGCGACGCTCCATACGATCCAAGTGGGCGAACAGTCGATGCACCAAATGGTAAATAGGCTCATGGGCAGCTGGAGGTGCAGTGGGTGGGGCAGGTGCAGGAGTGGAAGAATAGGAGGCAGCTGAAGATGTGGCTGTCTCATCGGAAGTAGTAAGGAAGTCAGGTCTGTAGCCCAAGGCCAGAAAGTTCCTACTGTGAGGAATGATCTTCCTACACTCTGCAGCAGGTGGCCTCTCATCAGCGTCTTCCCAAGGCACGCCATCCTGACGGCCTAGTTGGGTAACCAGATAAGGGAAAGGGAGGGTGCCTCTTATATGTACCTAGCCGTATAGTGTCGGATGAATCGCGGTAGGTACAGGTCCTTACCCTCCATCACACACCAGAGGAGGGTGATCATGGCAGCAGGTAACTCTGTCTCATGAGTGCTCGGCATAATAAAGTTACTCAAGATCTGATGCCAGAGCCGAGCCTCATCATTCAACTATTTCCGCTTGATTCCTTTAGGCATGGTGGTGTTTGTACCCATGACTCATGGGATAGTAGGGTCAAGGGCTATCCTCTCCTTGATAGCATCCCAGTCAAATCTCAGAAAGCGCATGTCCTCCTCAGCCTTTTGGTAACCGTCAGGCTGATCGGACTTAGGTGGAAGGTGCAAAATATCCTTAATGACCTCTTCAGTGACCAGTATCTGTTTCCCTCTGAGGTGCACGGCATCCAGGGAAGTCTTGAAGTAATTGCAGTAAAACTCTCTTACCCAGGAAGCATTTACCTCAGTCAAGTTTCGCTCTAAGAAGAACCAGCCTCTCTGTTTGATCTGATCAGAGGTGTACTGCTGTAGTTCTTCTGGAATTTTCAAAGTCTTCTCCAGGTACAAATTTCTGGAGGTAGCAAACATAGGAAACTTCAGCTCAAAGTACTGGTTTGCAAACTTAATTGGATCATTGGCAGAGAGGAGCTGGTCTGCCTTCTCCTGTGCTGTAAAGTGCTTGTCCCGCCAGGATTAATCATGCAGAAGTTCCAGAAGAGACATAAAGGATTCACCTCTTTTCTGTTTGCCAGTGGTTGCCTTTCCTTTTCCCTTTTTCTGAGGGTTAGACATTCTGAAAAAAAAAAGAAAACGAAATCTGAGATATAATAAGAGCAGAAAAACAAGTAGGCAACTAACAGGATAGGATTGATGATGATTCATATAGATATAGAAGGAGTAAAAAGCAAAATCAAATCATCAATAATCCAATTGATTAACTAGGAATTCAAAAGTAATAAGAATGCTGGCCCGTGCATTCAAGAATTGGTTTGGTATTCGTGGAGCAGTGCAAAAATGATATTTGCCAAAACCAATACTTGAATGTAAAAGGGAAAAGTAATTTGTAGAAAATTGGGTAGCATTCCAGCTAAAATTTGGATATTCCCGGAAAATAGATATCAAGAATCAGTTCATATGACTTGAAATAAGGCTGCACAAATAGCAAGAACAAGAAAGAGCAGCATATGAACAGGATCAACATCATAGCCAGAATAAATTGCAGAGTAGATAAACAGATAACAGGAAGGTGCAATTATCAGGCCTAAATCCACTATCCAGATCCTAGCTACCTAACCACCAAGAATCTGCTACAAACATGCATCTCTATCTAGCCTATTCGGAACGAAAATTGAAAAATGAACTTAAAGAGTCGCAAGGATGAATCGCCGTATGGTGGAACCTGGTGCGCAAAGAGCAAGGGATATGACAGAGGGAAGGTAGTGGTGATGTGGCGGTACCGGGAAGGAGGCACAGCGGCGCTGGGTTAACGGTGGTGCGGATCTGGTCGTCGGAGGTGGTTGGGGGTAGCTGGCAGAGGGCGGCGAGATTGGTGGGGATTGATGAGAGGGGGCGGTTCGGGGTGGTGGTCGGCGGAGGGGGCAGTGCCGGTCGAAAGTGGGCTGCGGTGGTGGAATGGTGGCAGAAGAGAGAGAGAGAAAGAGAGAGAGAGAGAGAGAGAGATTGAGAGGGAAGGGGGTTAGGGTTTGGGGCGCGACGGGGAATGGTACGGTGGTGGCTGGTGGTGGGATGGTGGTAGAGAGAGGGAGTTGCAGAGATTGAGAGGGAAGGGGGTTAGGGTTTGGGGAGCGACGGAGAATGGTTCGCGTGACATGGGGTTAGTGATCGCGAATCCACGCGAACGCGTGGGTCGCGCGATCGCTTGACGAAGGTGAAATGGGGTTGACGCGGATGCGTGGTTGACGCAATCGCGTGGGTTGGGTATGAGATTAGTGACGTGGACGCGTGGAGCACGCGACTGCGTCGCTGGAATTTGTGCTAGACGCATGATTCCAGCGTCGTTCTAGCGCAACTCTCTATTTAATAAAGGGGGTCAGAAAATCCGCGCGACGCGATTGCGTCGCTCACGCTTTCATGTGGGATGGGTGTTGTGTGCTAAACGCACACTAGCCGCACGATTCCAGCCCAACTTTCTGGGCGTTGGATTTTTACGCCGATATCCAGATCACGCGTTCGCGTGAGTGACTCGGACGCGTGGGAGGCCTTGTTCCCATTTGACGCGATCGCGTGGAACAATTTGGGCCAAAAGCATACCTCCAGCCTTGCTTCAGCATAACTCTCTGTTCACTTTCTTTTTCTTTTACGACACTTGTGACGCAGACGCGTCAGCGATGCGGTCATGTCGCGTGCTCTCTTTTTTATTTTTTATGCAATTATGCATTTATGCAGTATGCAATGCTAATGAATAATATTCAGGTTTAATTGAAAAAGAATAAAAATAAATAACACGAAATAAAACTGAAAAAGAAACGACCATACCATGGTGGGTTGTCTCCCACCTAGCACTTTTAGTTAAAGTCCTTAAGTTGGACATTCGATGAGCTTCCTGCTAGGGTGGCTTGTGCTTGAATTCGTCCAGGAATCTCCACCAGTGTTTGGAATGCCAGCATCCTCCGGGGTCCCAAACAAAGTACGTAAAGCCCTTGTGTGAGTTCAAACAGGCTTGCAGGCTCCCGGAGTGTTGAATGTCAGAATAGACTCCAGGATCCCAAACTTTTCTTCTACACCCGTCTTTGTCTTGATCTACATCTTTCCAGCCGGGTGATGAGTAATCCGAATTCTCACTGTAGTGACCAAACAGCCTTCGAGATCCTTCCAATTGAGCTTGACACCAATTCTTGCACCTTAAATTGAAGTGTGAAACCTTGTTGAGTCTTGTGCACCAGCTCTGAGTGCGGGTCATTTCCCATTTTCTTTTAAAGCCGCAAAGAGCTCTAAGCTGTCCATCTGTCTCAATGAAACCATATTCAAGTGGAAAAATAAAAGTGAAAGTCAAGGATTTTACCCTCTTGAAATCTGTGTTGGGCGGTAATGGCCTTGGGATAGGTATTTCTAGTGGTTCTGCAAGCTCTACTCCCTTGTGGTCTTCAGTGAATTCCTCCACTTCTGGGCAATCTTCTTCCAATTCAACCATGTCTTGATCAATGTCACCGATATCTTCTTCATCACTTGAGTCATAATTGGGAGGTTGAGAAAAGTCGACCTCTGCATCATCTTCGTATTCACTTGCGGAAGATTCTTCTGTCTCAAAGAATTCACTTGCGGATGCAAGTGCATTACCAGGAGAACTTGAGTGGTGACTATCATCATCAAGAAAACTTGAGTCTTGGATCACTCCGTCTAGTTCCTCATAAGATACCTGCCTTGGGGGTTGTGCACTATCCTCCTTAGCATTAATTACAACGTCTTCGACGGAATTCTTTACAACTCTGTATTCCTGCGGAGGTTCAGCATCTCCTAAATCTTCAACCAACACTTCTTCTTCTACAATGACAGCTTCCTCTACTTGTTCCAGTACGAAGTTATGCTCTATACTGTCCACTGGAGCTTCTCGTATCTTCTTCACAATACATTCTTCATTAGATTCTTCACATGAAGCCATGGGAGTCTATTGAGTGTCCGAACGTCTGGAAGATAATTGATTTATTGCTTGCTCCAGTTGATGAAGGGTTGCATTAAATTGGTTGACTGATTCTTCGAAGCGAACCTGTGATTCTTGGTTTGATGGATATGGACATGGTGTATGGGGGAGTGGTGGTTCTTGGGCGTAATTGGATTGGCGTTGGGGTGGATAAGGATCATATGGTAGTGAATGGTGAAAAGAAGCTTGTGAGTGTGGTGGTTCGAAGTTATGTCGAGAGGATGGTCTCTGAGCATAGGGTGGGGCTTGTTGGTAGTTACAAGGTGGTCCACCAAATCTATCAGTTGGGCATGCATTGTAAAATGGTCTTTGTCCATGATATCTAGGAGGATGTTGTTGCCTAAAGGGGTGATCAGATCCTCGTGGCTCCATCCATCTTTGATTGCTTAGACCTTGATGCATAATCCTGTTATAGCTTCCATTCCTTGCAACAAAATTAGAACCAAACTCAAAGTGAGAGGGGTGAGAATTCATAGTAGCTATCAGAAATAAGAGGGAAGAGAGAAAACAAATAAACAAGTAAAAGAAAAATATTTACAATAAGCAATAATAAGGCACACGTTTGCAATTCCCCGGCAACGGCGCCATTTTGAAGAGAGAACTTTTGCGTGGTCTAGAATTCAGAATAAATTTCCATTGCAAGTATAGCTTCTAAACCAACAAAAGTCCTTTCTTACAAACATTTTGGTTATCACAAGTAACAAACCCCTAAATAAATTGATAACCGAAGTATTTAAACCTCGGGTCGTCTTCTCAAGGAATTGCAGGGAGGTGTGTTCTTATTATTGGTTATGAGTTTTGTAAATTGGGGGTTTTGAGAATGAGGAACAAGTATGATAAATGAAAAATAAAATAAATAAATAACTGTAAAATAAACTCTTGGCAAGGTATGAGAAATTGGAAGTCCTATCCTAGTTATCCTTATCAATGATGATGAAAATTTAATCTTAATTCCACTTAGTTAACCTCTGCTGGTGCGAAGGTAGGTCAAGTGGCTAATTAGTTTGATCTTCAAATCCTAGTTAATTCCTAGAAAAAGATTGGGATTATAGAAGTTCAAGCTAATTAGCAAAGATAGCGATTATCGATCACGTTGAGTTTGATAACTCAAGAGTTACTGATTTCTTAACCAAAGCCAGGAATGTAGAAAGCTAAATTAAAATCATAAATATCTGGAATACCTCAAATAACATTCATTCAAAGCAGTCAAATCTAACATGGAAAATATTCATAAGCCAATTGGGCAACATAAATCAAACATAAATAAAAGCATTAAAGTATCTCAAAGTAGAAGAGAGGTCAAAATAAAGGAACATTGAACCTGATATGAAGAGTTGAATTAAATCCTTAATTTCTAAAAATTCCTAATCTCTAAATCCTAAGAGAGAGGAGAGAACCTCTCTCACTAAAACTACATCTAAACTATGAAAAGTAACTAACTGGCTAGCTCCCTCCTCCTTTCGGATGCATTCCCCCACTTCATAACCTCTGGTCTGTGCTTTCTGGACTTAGATTTGGGCCAAAAAGGGCTTCAGAAATTGCTGGGATCGCTTTCTGTAATTTCTTGTGCGTGGCCTCTGTCACGCATCCGCGTGGGTCACGCGGTCGCGTCATGTGGAATTTTCCTTGTCACGTGGTCGCTTCAATCATACGTCCGCGTCATATGCGTTTAACTTGTGGTGCGCAATCGCGTCAATCATGCGATCGCGTCATTGCCATTCGCGCTGGTATGCGGCCACGTCGCCCATGCGATCGCGTCGCTGCCAGTTTCTTCAAAAACTCCGTTTTATGCTTTCCTTCCATTTTCGCATGTTTCCTTTTCATCCTTTAAGTCATTCCTGCCTTAGAAGATCTGAAATTACTCAACACACGAATCACGGCATCGAATGGAAATAAAAGATAATTAAAATTAATACTTTTAAAGCCTAGAAAACATGTTTTTCACATACATCTCATAATAAGGAAGGTAAGGTAAAACCATGCAATTTCACATGCATAAGTGGGTGAAGGATTGAATAAAACACTTAAATTCAACACAAATTATATCATAAAATATGGGTTTATTGGACGTCTTAGTAGTTCGGTTCCAGTTTAGGAAACCCGTGTGAGGGTTGGGAATGATTTCTTCTTTTGTATCTGTACATATAACTTGGTGTGATACTCGCCTTTGATAGATGACACGTATCCCTGAACTTAACTCATGTGTATATTGTATATATGTTTATATATGTTATTTTTGTTGCCATGTGTTTTCTTACATGATAACTTTAAAGAAACTAACCTTGCGAGCAACTAAACGCTAATCCACAAATAATAATTTATTCACGATTAAACCGATAAAGGCTTTTATTGATATTAATTTATAAAAGCTGAGTCTAGAGCTAAGTAGGCCCGCACGACTAGTAACACCTGAACATTTGGCAATGGTCATGACATGTCGAAAGTTGGGGTGTTACATTAAGTTTGGTGTCAATTGCATGTTTTTATTTTCCTTTAAATTTTCGAGTTTGTGTTTATTGTTCTTGCTTGATCTTCAAGTTGTTCTTGCTATTTTTCTTGTTTGATCTTTAGTTTTTCTTGTTTTGTGTCTTTTCTTGTTTTTCTTGTGCATTTTTAAATTATCAGTATTCAAAAAATTATATATATTAAATACCTTTTTAAAACACGTTAAATTTATAGCTCAGTTGGCTAAAGCGTGGTGCTTATGTTCTTGGTAATTGGGTATCCTCCTTTTAAAACTTTTTCAAAAATAAATTTTCTTTGATTAAATCTTGTGTCAAACTTTTGAGTTTGGTGTTCTCTTGTTATTTTTCTTTAATTTTCGAAAATTTATTTTTAGTTTTCTAAAAGTTTTAAGTTTGGTGTTCTTTTTTTTATGTTCTTGAGTCCTTGAATTTTTTTCTTGTTGTTCTGGTGAGTCTTCAAGGTGTTCTTGAGTCTTTTTTGTGTTTTGATCTTAAAATTTTTAAGTTTGGTGTTCCTTGGTGTTTTCCCTCCAAAATTTTCGAAAAACAAGGAGATTAGAACTAAAAATTTTAAGTTTTGTGTCTTTTGTGTGTTTTTCTCTTTTCTCATAAAATTCAAAAATAACAAAAATTATCCTTTCCTTTAATTGCTCATAATTTTCGAATTCATTAGGTTGATTCAGTCAAAATTTTTAAAATCATATCCTTTTCAAAATCTTATCTTATCTTTTTTAAATTTAAATTTTAAAATCATACCTTTTTCAAATCTTTTATTTCATTTCATTTTATTTTATTTTATTTTCTTACAAGTATCTTTAATTTTAAGACATATCTTTTTCATAGCTTTCTAACCACTTTCTCTCTCCTCAATTTTCGAAAATCATATCCAAAATTTTTCAAATCTTTTTAATTAATTACTTATCTTAGTTTTCAATTTCCTTTTTTTCTATTTTTCTAATTTTCGAAATTATAGTTAATTTTTCAATTATTTTATTTTATTTTATTTTATTTTCCTTTTAATTTTCGGTATTCAAAATTTTTTTAAAAATAAAATAAAATAAAAAATCAAATAAATTTTTATATTTTACAATCCACATCATCTCCCTTTCTCCATCATGGATCTAAGTGGAAATGAACAGTCCAGAAGGACTCTGGGGTCATATGCTAACCCCACTACTGCTTCACATAAGAGTAGTATCTGTATACCCCCCATAAGAGCTAACACTTTTGAGCTAAATCCTCAGCTCATTATCATGGTGCAGCAAAATTGCCAGTATTCCAATCTTCCACAAGAAGAACCAACTGAGTTTCTGGCACAGTTCTTACAATTTGCTGACACAGTACGTGATAAGTAAGTGGATCAGGATGTCTACATATTATTGTTGTTTCCATTTGCTGTAAAATACCAAGCTAAGAGATGGTTAAATAACCAACCCAAAGCCAGCATAAGAACATGAAAACGGTTGTCAGACAAATTCCTGAATCAATATTTCCCTCCCAAGAGGATGACACAGCTAAGGCTGGACATTCAAGGCTTTAAACAAGAGAATAATGAATCTCTTTATGATGCCTGGGAGAGGTACAGAGAGATGCTAAGGAAATGCCCCTCCGAAATATTTTCAGAGTGGGTGCAGTTAGACATCTTCTACTATGGACTTACAGAAAAAGCTCAGATGTCTCTAGACTACTCAGCTGGTGGATCTATACACATGAGAAAGACAATTGAAGATGCTCAAGAGCTTATAGATACGGTTGCTAGAAATCAGCATATGTACTTAAATAGTGAGTCCTCCATAAAAGAAGAAGCTAAGGCAGTATCAACTGACTTTAGTCCTCAGGAACAAGCTACTGAACTCAATCAGCAACTATCTTCTATAACAAAATAGTTAACAGAATTTAAGGAGATGCTACAAGAAACCAAAAATGCTAATAAGGCTATGGAGTCACAATTTAATCAGACAAAATAGTAGTTCACAAAACAGATAACAGAAGAGTGCCAAGCAGTTCAATTAAGAAGTGGAAAAACATTAAATACTGCAACTCAAAGTAGCAGAAAGCCAAGAAAAGAACAACTAACAGAAGATGAGCAAACTGCCACCCAAAAACCCTTTGAGGATAGTAAGAGCTCAGAGAGGAATGATTCTGGTGTTCAAACGCCAGAAAAGGTGAAAAACTGGCGTTAAACGCCAAGTGGATGCCCAGTTCTGGCGTTCAAATGCCAGAAAAGGGTGAAAAGTTGGCGTTAAACGCCCAACCCATGTCCAGTTCTGACACTCAAATGCCAGAAACAGGTAGGAATATGGTGTTAAACGCCCATTCCTCCTCCTATCCTGGCGTTCAAACACCTATGAGGGATCAGACACCTACAAATGCTGATAATAACTCCCTCAAGAAGGCTTCTCAACCAGCCTCTGTAGGAAATAAACCTACAGCAACCAAGGTTGAAGAATACAAAGCTAAAATGCCTTATCCTCAGAAACTCCGCCAAGCGGAACAGGATAAACAATTTGCCTGCTTTGCAGACTATCTCAGGACTCTTGAAATTAAGATTCCGTTTGCAGAGGCACTTGAGCAAATACCCTCTTATGCTAAGTTCATGAAAGAGATCTTAAGCCATAAGAAGGATTGGAGAGAGACTGAAAAAGTTTTTCTCACTGAAGAATGCAGTGCAGTCATCTTAAAGAGCTTGCCAGATAAGCTCAAGGATCCTGGGAGCTTTATGATACCATGCACATTGGAGGGTACTTGTACCAAGACAGCTCTATTTGATCTTGGGGCAAGTATCAACCTAATCTCTGCATCCACTATTAGAAAGCTTGGCTTGACTGAAGAGGTCAAACCAACCCAGATTCGTCTTCAACTTGCTGATGGCTCCATTAAATATCCATCAGGCATAATTGAGGACATGATTGTCACAGTTGGGCCATTTGCCTTTCCCACTGACTTTGTAGTGCTGGAAATAGAGGAGCACAAGAGTGCAACCCTCATTCTAGGAAGACCTTTCCTAGCAACTGGACGAACCCTCATTGACGTCCAAAAAGGGAAAGTGACCGTGAGAGTCAATGAGGATGAGTTTAGGCTGAATGTTGTTGAAGCAATGAAGCATCCAGACACATCAAAGGACTGCATGAGAGTTGATATTATTGACTCCCTGGTAAAGGAGATCAGTATGGCTGAGAGTCTCGAATAAGAGCTAGAGGATATCTTTAAAGATATTCAGCCTAATCTAAAGGTAGCAGAGGAAATAAAAGAACCTCTAAAAACTCCTCAGGAAGAGGAAAAACCTCCTAAATCCGAGCTCAAACCATTACCACCATCCCTGAAATATGCATTTCTGGGAGAAGGTGACACTTTTCTTGTAATCATAAGCTCTACTTTAGAGCCACAGGAAGAGAAAGCACTAATTCAGGTGCTAATGACACACAAGACAGCTCTTGGGTGGTCCATAAGTGATCTTAAGGGCATTAGCCCAGCCAGATGCATGCACAAGATCCTATTGGAGGATAATGCTAAGCCAGTGGTTCAACCACAGAGGCGGCTGAATCCAGCCATGAAAGAGGTGGTGCAGAAAGAGGTCACTAAATTACTGGAGGCTGAGATTATTTATCCCATTTTTGATAGCCCCTGGGTGAGTCCTGTCCAAGTTGTACCCAAAAAGGGAGGCATGACAGTGGTTCATAATGAAAAGAATGAACTGGTTCCTACAAGAACAATTACAGGGTGGCGTATGTGTATTGACTACAGAAGGCTCAATACAACCACCAGAAAGGATCATTTTCCTTTACCATTCATAGATCAGATGCTAGAAAGACTAGCAGGTCATGACTATTACTGCTTTTTGGATGGCTATTCAGGTTATAACCAAATTGCAGTGGATCCTCAGGATCAAGAGAAAACAGCATTCACATGTCCATCTGGAGTATTTGCCTACCGAAGGATGCCATTTGGTCTGTGCAATGCACCTACAACCTTTCAGAGATGCATGCTCTCTATCTTCTCTGATATGGTGGAAAAATTTTTGGAAGTCTTTATGGATGACTTCTCAGTATTTGGAGACTCATTCAGTTCCTGTCTTGATCATCTAGCACTTGTTCTAAAAAGGTGCCAAGAGACTAACCTGGTTTTAAATTGGGAAAAATCTCACTTTATGGTGACTGAAGGAATTGTCCATGGGCATAAAATTTCGAACAAAGGCATAGAGGTGGATCAAGCTAAGGTAGAGGTAATCGAGAAATTACCACCACCCACTAATGTTAAGGCAATCAAAAGTTTTCTGGGACATGCAGGATTCTATAGGAGGTTTATAAAGGATTTTTCAAAAATCGCAAAACCTCTGAGTAACCTGCTAGCTGCGGATACACCATTTGTCTTTGACACAGAGTGTTTGCAGGCCTTTGAGACTCTGAAGGCTAAGTTGGTCACACCGCCTATCATTTCTGCACCAGACTGGACATTACCATTCGAACTAATGCGTGATGCCAGTGACTATGCTATTGGTGCAGTATTGGGATAGAGACATGACAAGCTTCTGCATGTCATTTACTATGCCAGCCGTGCTCTAAATGACACGCAGAAAAATTACACAACCACAGAAAAGGAATTGCATGCGTACACAGGACCCTGTTTTTAGTAACATTGAGTTTTTGTGATTTAAACGTGATTTCGAGCTTCTAAACCTCTATTTTTACTCTCTGAGACCCTAAAACTTAGTTTTAATTATAGTGAAAGAGTTAAACCTTGAGACGATAATAACTTACGAGTGAAGAAAGGCTGTGAAGTGGTGAGTTAATCTTTAGAAATTTCGAAGCACTAAATGCATGATTGAAGGAGAGCTAAGATGAAAAGACCAATTGAACTTGAATGAACATGATAACTAAGGATGATTAATGATGAAATGTTGATGAATTATGATTGATAAATGGCTTGAGATTGAATGAATTAATGATTGAGATATCTGGGCAGTAGCAAGGATTGTGGTTCGTCTCGCTTGCTCTGGGTCAATGTTTGAGATACCTGGGTAGTGGCAAGGATTGTGGTTCGTCCTGCTTACTCCAGGTCAGAGATTCTGACACCTGGGTAGTAGCAGTAGTAGTAGATTAATCCACTTGCTCCAGGTTGAGCTTATAAATATTCGCTTGGGTAGTAGCAGCAGTAGTGATTATTCCACTTGCTCTGGGTTAAGCAAGTACTAGCAAGGGGGTTGTAGCTCAAACCCACTTGCTCTGCAATGGGTGTTTCTATCCACGGTTAGCTACCAGGACATGTCAGATTGGCTATATAACCGACAAATGATATCAGCTATAGGGCATCCATACATCATATGCATATGTTTGTTTTGTATGGTTGTGCATTAATTGGGCTTGTCTATTGATACAAGAATTATTGTCAGTCTAGAATTTCTCTTATAGAAAAGAATTTCTTTGTTGTAAGCATAGTTCCAAACCAACTAATAACTCTCAATCAAATTTAAAATATTTTGGTTGTCACAAGTACAAACCCTAATGAAAATTAACCGAAGCATTTAAATCTCGGATCGTCTCACAAGGAATTGCAACGAAGTGATCTATTATTGGCTATGAAGGAACAAGGGTTTGATTTATAAAGGGGACAAGAAAATAAGTAACAAGAAAGTAAATAACAAGAACTAATAAAAGAAAGGAGAGAACTATTGGCTACACATAGGTAATTGAGATCACCATCCTTGTCTACAAACCATACATTGATAATTATGAGGGACCAACCCATTAAGTCTACCTCTATATTTGAAGTATGTCAAATAGACTTGATCAACATCAATCCATATGTCCTAACCTAGATACCAATTGACTTAGTAGTAGGTTAGAGTCAATGGTTATCAAATTGACCACTAAGGGTTCTCAAATCACCTATTCGATGAGACCCAATGACTCAAGGTCACTTAATTCCCTTAGCCTAGGCCAAGAGTAAAGAAAACTACTCAAAAACTAGAGAAAATATTTTATCAAACACCTAGAGTGTAATAAAAATAAACATGACAAAATGCAAGAATTAAAGAAACCCATAACTAACATAAGCAAGAAATCAATAATAGCAATGCAGATAAACATAAAAGGGACATAGAAACATGAAATTGCATTAAAGGAAAAATTAAATTAAACAAGATCTCATGAAAGTAAGAATGGCAAAAATAAGGAAATTAATAAGGAAAACGTAGAAGATTGAGACAATAGAACAATAAAATGTAAAGAGAATTGAAATAAAAACAAGACTTGAAAGTGGATCTAAGAGAATTTGGCCTAAACTACCCTAAATTCTAGAGAGAAGGGAGAGCATCTCTCTCTAGAATTCTACCTACCACATGATGAAAACTACACTATGGCTTCTCCTCCCCCCATTCCCTTGCCATCCTTGGGTTCAAAAGCATCAGAAATGAGTTGGTTTTGGTCTTCAGCAGGTCTAGAAATCACACTCAGCATTTTCTGTTATGTTGGTCACGTGCCGCTTCCCAAGCGTAAGCATGGCCCACGCGTAAGCGTCATTTGGCAAATTTCCTTCCTACGCGTAAGCGTCGCTTGGCAGATTTCTGCAAATCCTCACTTCTTCATGAATTCTCCATTTTGCATGCTTTTCTTTTCACTCCTTCCATCCAATCCTTGCCTTATGAACCTGAAATCACTCAACAAATATATCAAGGCATCGAATGGAATTAAGATGAATTAAATTCATCAATTTAAAGGCCTAAAAATTATGTTTTTACTCTTAAGCACAAATTAGGAGAAATTCACAAAACCATGCTATTTCATTGAATACATGTGAGAAAAGTTGATAAAATCCCCTAAATTCAACATAAGATAAACCACAAAATTGGGGTTTATCAAACCTCCCCACACTTAAACCAAGCATGTCCTCATGCTAAACCAAGAAGGACAAGAAAAGGGGTATGAACATTTATTCAATGCAAATAAACTATATGCACCTATCTAGATGCATGCAACTAAATGCAAGATACTTCTACCTACTTGGTCAAAAGTAAATCAATCTCCAAGAATATATATGAACAAGTAGGGCTAAGATCCTATGATAACTTATGAATCCTACCAATTCAAATATCAGAATGAAGTTTAAATAGACTTGCAAGAAGAAAGCTCATGAAAGCCGGGAACAAGGAATTGAGCATCGAACCCTCACCGAAAGTGTATCCGCTCTAGTCGCTTAAGTGTATAGGATTGATCACTCAATTCTCTTCTAATCATGCTTTCTATGATTTGTTTAACATCTAACAATCAACAATTATTCAATGCATGCGTACATTCATCATGAGGGCTTATCTTTAGGTTGTAATGGGGCTAGGGTAAAGGTAAGGATGCATATGGTCAAGTGAGCTTGAAATTTGAATCTTTGATTAACCTAAGCTCTCACCAAACACATATAATAACCTATACAACTAATACAATACCTAGCTACCCATGATTCCCACTTTTTTGCATACTCATGCATTTTCTTTAATTCACATTCCATATGCATTGTTATTGTTACTTTACTTTGAGGCATTTTTGTCCCCTTTTTTATTGCATTTTTCTATATATTTTTGTTTCTTTTATTTTTCTATTTCTTTTTCTACATTTTTCACATTTTTTTCACAACAAGGTACATACAAACGTATCAATGCATATGGTTTTACATATTTAATGCATAAGCACGTACCCAATCCTATGATTTTCAACAAAAATACAAAATACACTTTTAACTCAACCAATGTCCCGAGTTTTTCACACCCATATGATACACACCCTCACTAGCCTAAGCTAATCAAAGATCCAAATTAAGGGATATTTATTGTTTTTCAGTTAGGGGTAGTGATGTGCTAAAATTAAGAACAAAAGGGATTAAATAGGCTCAAAATTGGCTAACAATGGTTGATGAAAGGTAAGGCTATTTAGGTAAGTGAGCTAAATGAAATGATGGCCTCAATCATATAAATACATGTATACAAAGAATAATGGACATATAGAATCAAACAAATCAAATATTACAATCATAGAAAGAGAATAATGCACACAAGAATGAAAATAAGTGGTTATAACAAAATAATTCTTGTGTGTTCTTAGCTCAAAGACCTTTTCCAAAATATATTCTTCAAGCAAGTTTAACAAAAAATATTTTCAAATTGCTAGGGTTCCCTAAAAACAGTTTTCTTGGAAGGGAAATCATCACCATAACTAAGTAGTCCTAACATAAAAAGGAAGTGGTGTAAATATGTACAAATTCTAACTAACATGCACCCTATCATGACATGCAACAACTAACTAACAAAGAAGATTAAGAATTGGTGCTGAAAAAGGAAGTGGTTACCCATGGAGATCGGTCAGATGACCTCCCCACACTTGAAGATTGCACCATCCTCAATGCATGCAAAGAAGAGGAAGGTGGACGGGTAGCTACAACTGATGAGCTTCTTCAAAGGATTGTGCGTATGAACTTGTTTGTTGCCCCCATTTAGACGCTTTTCCTAAAAAGGGAGAAAAAGAAAGAAAATTAAGCCTATAACAAAGATGTTAAAAGAAATAGAGCATATGCGGGGTGATGAATCCATATTTGACGATATATTCTGGATTGATTTGAATGGATTTCATCATACAAACCCACATTTATTCATCTAAATAGCATAGTTTTATAATTTCTCCCTAAATTGTGCTTGAAAGTGAAAACACGCTTTTTAAGCTTTATAATTGCTAAATTTTATTCACTTTAATTCTATTTGATTCCTTGATGTGTTTGTTGAGTAATTTCAGGCTTACAAGGCAAGTATGGATTGAATAAGTTGAAGGAAAGCATGCAAAATGGGAGAATTCAAGAAATGAAGGATTTGTGAAGCTGCCAGTCTTGACCTTTCTGTACTAATTTGGTCATAACTTGAGCTATAGAGGTCCAAATGAGGCGATTTGAGCGGCATTGGAAAGCTAATGCCTGAGGCTTCAAAATGATATTTAATTTGCTATAGTGGACATAAGTTTAATTGTGCGTATGCACACAATTTGTGCATATGAACAAGTCAGAAAATAGCAAGTGTGCGTACACACACACTTGTGCGTACGCACAAGTCCTGGCACGTGACCTCATTAATTGCAACTCATTGGCAGTGATTTCTCGGTCCCCAAAACCCAATCCAACTCATTTCTGAAGCTATTTCAAGCCAAATTGAAGAAGGATGAAGGGGGAGGCAATTAGGTTTAGATTTTACATGTTTTTCTCTTAGTTTTCTAGAGAGAGAAGCTCCCCCCTCTCTAGAATTTAAGTTTTCTTAATTTAATTTTCTTTAATTTCAGTTTTTAATTCTTGTTCTAGTGTAGTTTCCTTTATGTTTTTCATGCTCTTTTGTCTTTATCTTCTTCATCTCTTTTGTTATTTCCTTTATTTTGTCATTTTTATGTTTATGGAAACTTTTGTTAATTTTAATTTCAATTAAAGCAATTTATGTTTTCATGTTAATCCTTGCTTTCTTTAGTTATTATTTCCATTTTCTTGCTTTAGGTATTTTAGATTTTATTTTTAATGTAATTTAATATTATTTTATTTTCGTGCACACCAGGTGTTTGATAAAATGCTTGGCTTAGTTTTTGCTTAGTTTTTCTCCACTCTTGGCTTGAAATTGATGGTTTTGGAGACCCTTGAGTCATTGATGTCTATTCTTATTTGATACATTAGAGTAGCTAGTTGATTTGGTTTCTCTTGACACCAAGTGACCCAATAGTGTTGACTTGGGACTTAGGGATTGGAATCAACTATGCCTACTTTACTTATCTTCGATGTAAGGTTGACTAAGTAGGATTAAAACTCTTCACAATCATCGTGTGTTTTTGGTCAATGGTTAGGATAGGTAGCCTTAGCTCTCAATTACTTGCCAAGAGATTTCTTGCATTTGAAGTTTCCTTTCCTTGAATTTTATTGTTTTGACTTTTATTGCTTTGATTTTAAATTCCTCACATGTTTAGTTTTCACACTCTTGGTTGAGAAATTGGGTGTTTGGGTGGAATTGAGTTGTGGATGTCCATTCTATATTGTCTGAGGATTGTTAATTGGTTTGGTTTTCCTTGACTCTAAGTGACCCACTGATGAGCGGATAATTTATACACTTTTTGGCATTGTTTTTAGGTAGTTTTTAGTAAGTTCAAGCTACTTTTAGGGATGTTTTCATTAGTTTTCATGTTAAATTCACATTTCTGGACTTTACTATGAGTTTGTGTGTTTTTCTGTGGTTTCAGGTAATTTCTGGCTGAAATTGAGGGACTTGAGCAAAACTCTGAAAAAGGCTGACAAAAGGACTACTGATGCTGTTGGAATCTGACCTCCCTGCACTCAAAATTGATTTTCTGGAGCTACAGAACTCCAAATGGCGCGCCCTCAACGGCTTTGGAAATTAGACATCCAGAGCTTTCCAGCAATATATAATAGTCCATACTTTATTCGGAAATTGACGACGTAACTTGGCGTTGAACGCCAAGTACATGCTGCTGTCTAGAGTTAAACGCCAGAAACATGTCATGATCCGGAGTTGAACGCCCAAAACACGTTATAACTTGGCGTTCAACTCCAAGAGAAGCCTCAGCTCGTGGATAGATCAAGCTCAGCCTAAACATACACCAAGTGGGCCCCGGAAGTGGATTTATGCATCAATTACCTACTCATGTAAACCCTAGGAGCTAGTTTATTATGAAACTCATCATCATTCTCACCTATGAACGCGCGTGACTGACAACCACTTTCGTTCTACTCTAGGCCGGGCGTATATCTCTTAGATTCCCCAACAGAATCTTCGTGGTATAAGCTAGATAGATGGCGGCATTCACGAGAATCCGGAAAGTCTAAACCTTGTCTATGGTATTCCGAGTAGGATTCTGGGATTGAATGACTGTGACGAGATTCAAACTCCTGAAGGCTGGGCGTTAGTGACAGACGCAAAAGAATCAAGGGATTCTATTCCAACCTGATTGAGAACCGACAGATGATTAGCCGTGCTGTGATAGAGCATAAGACCATTTTCACTGAGAGGATGGGATGTAGCCATTGACAACAGTGATGCCCTACATACAGCTTGCCATGGAAAGGAGTAAGAAGGATTGGATGAATGTAAGAAGAAATTAGAGATTCGAGAGGAGCACAGCATCTCCATACGCCTATCTGAAATCCCCACTATTGATTTACATAAGTATTTCTATCTTATTTTATTTTCTATTTAATTATTAATTTTCGAAACCCATAACCATTTAATCTGCCTAACTAAGATTTACAAGGTGACCATAGCTTGCTTCATACCAACAATCTC
>NC_029774.3:100115303-100117037 GCF_000817695.3 Arachis duranensis | reverse complement strand
TGTTGTTTGTTGTTTTTCATGTGCATTTTTCGTTTGTTAGAGTCCATGCATTAAAGATTTCTAAGTTTGGTGTCTTTCATGTTTTCTTTGCATCAAAAATTTTTCAAAATTATGTTCTTGATGTTCATCATGATCTTCAAAGTGTTCTTGGTGTTCATCTTGACCTTTATAGTGTTCTTGCATGCATCTTGTGTTTTGATCCAAAATTTTTATATTTTGGGTCATATTTGTGTTTTTCTCTCTCATAATTAAAAATTCAAAAATCAAAAAAATATCTTTTCCTTATTTTTCTCATAATTTTCGAAAATTTGAGTTGACTTAGTCAAAAATTTTCAAAATTAGTTGTTTCTTACAAGTCTAGTCAAATTTTCAATTTTAAAAATCTTATCTTTTCGAAATCTTTTTCAAAAATTATATCTTTTTCATTTTTTTCTATTTTTCGAAAATTTCAAAAATATTTTTCAAAATATTTTCAAAATCTTTTTCTTATCTTTATATCACATTTTCGAAAACTCACTAATAATTAATGTGATTGATTCAAAGATTTGAAGTTTGTTACTTTCTTGTTAAGAAAGGTTCAATCTTTAAGTTCTAGAATCTTATCTTGAAGTTTCTTGTTAGTGAAGTAAGTAATTTTAAATTTAAAAATTAAATCTTTCTATCTTTTATCTTATCTTTTCCAAAAATTTTATCTTTTTCAAAATTTGATTTCAAAATATCTTATCTAACTTCTTATCTTCTTATCTTTTTCAAATTTGATTGTAATATCTTTTTCCATCAACTAACTAACTTTTTGTTTGTTTCTTATCTTTTTCAAAACCAACTAACTACTCTTCCCTCTCTAATTTTCGAAAATATCTCATCTCTTTTTCAAAAATTCTTTTTATTTTAAATTTTAATCTTATCTTATTTCTAATTTTCGAAAATTACTAACCCCTTTTTTCAAAATTATTTTCGAAATTTCCCCTCTCTTTTCTTACTCTATTTAATTATTTAATTACTAACACTTCTCTTCACCTCTCTCCATCTAAATATCTGAACCCACTCTTCTTCATTCTTCTCCCCTTTCTTTTTCTACTAACATAAAGGAATCTCTATACTGTGACATAGAGGATTCCTCTTTCTTTTCTTGTTTTCTTCTCTTTCATATGAGCAGGAACAAGGATAAAGGCACTCTTGTTGAAATTGATCCAGAACCTGAAAGGACTCTGAAGAGAAAATTAAGAGAAGCTAAGTTACAACAATCTAAAGGTAACCTTTCAAAAATATTAGAGCAAGAGAAGGAGATGGCAGCCAAAAATAATTATAATGCAAGGAGAATGCTTGGTGACTTCACAAAGCCAACGTCCAAATTTGATGGAAGAAGCATCTCCATTCCTGCCATTAGAGCCAAGAATGCCATATTGGCTCAGAACAAAGTGTTGACTCAGCAGGTCAACATGATCTCTCAAAGTCTGAATGGATGGCAACATGCATCCAATAGTACTAAAGAGGCAGCTTCTGAAGAAGCTTATGATCCTGAGAACCCTGCCATGGCAGAGATTAATTACATGGGTGAACCTTATGGAAACACCTATAACTCATCATGGAGAAATCATCCAAATTTCTCATGGAAGGATCAACAAAAGCCTCAACAAGGCTTTAACAATGGTAGATGCAATAGGCTGAGCAATGGCAAGCCTTTTCCATCATCTTCTCAGCAACAGACAGAGAATTCTGAACAAAACACTTCTA
>NC_029774.3:100111733-100115008 GCF_000817695.3 Arachis duranensis | reverse complement strand
ACAAGTGGGCCAGCTGAGTAAGAAAGTTATTGAAACTCCTCCCAGTATTCTCCCAAGCAATACAGAAGAGAATCCAAATGGAGAGTGCAAGGCCATTGATATAATCAATATGGCCGAATGCACAAGGGAGGAGGAGGACGAAAATCCTAGTGAGGATGACCTCCTGGGACGTCCCTCAAGCAAGAAGAAGTTTCCTATTAAGGATCCACAGGAATCTTAGGCTCATATAGAGACCATAGAGATTCCACTAAATCTCCTTCTGCCATTCATGAGCTCCGAAGACTATTCTTCCTCTGAAGAGGATGAAGATGTGACTGAAGAGCAAATTGCTCAATATTTAGGAGCTATCATGAAGCTGAATGCCAAGTTGTTTGGTAATGAGACTTGGGAAAGTGAACCTCCCTTGCTCATTAATGAACTAGATACCTGGATTCAGCAAACTCTACCTCAAAAGAAACAAGATCCTGGCAAGTTCTTAATACCTTGTACTATAGGCACCATGACCTTTGAAAAGGCTCTATGTGATCTGGGGTCAGGGATAAATCTTATGCCACTCTCTGTAATGGAGAAGCTGGGGATCATTGAGGTACAACCTGCCTTGTTCTCATTACGATTGGCAGACAAGTCATTTAGACAAGCTTATGGAATAGTGGAGGACGTGTTAGTAAAGGTTAAAGGCCTTTACATCCCTGCTGATTTCATAATCTTAGACACTAGAAAGGAAGAGGATGAATGCATCATCCTTGGAAGACCTTTCCTAGCCACAGCAGGAGCTGTGATAGATGTCAACAGAGGTGAATTAGCCCTTCAATTGAATGGGGACTACCTTGTGTTTAAGGCACATGGCCATCCCTCTATGACAAAAGAGAGTAAGCATGAAGAGCTTCTCTCAGTTCAGAGTCAAGAAGAGCCCCCACAGTCAAACTCTAAGTTTGGTGTTGTGAGGCCTCAACCAAACTCTAAGTTTGGTGTTAAGATCCCATATCCAAACTCTAAGTTTGGTGTTGGGACTATACAACATTGACTTGATCACCTTTGTGGCCCATGAGAGCCACTGTCAAGCTATTGACATTAAAGAAGCGCTTGTTGGGAGGCAACCCAATTTTATTTATCTAATTTTTATTTTTTTTATTTTATTGTTATTTTGTGTTTTATTAGGTACATGATCATGTGGAGTCATGAAAAAAAAATATAAAAATTAAAAACAGAATCAAAAACAGCAGAAGAAAAATCACACCCCAGAGGAAGCACAGGCTGGCATTCAACGCCAGTAAGATGCATCTGGCTGGCGTTCAACGCCAGAACAGAGCATGAATCTTGCACTGAACGCCAGAAACAAGCAACATTCTGGCGTTTGAACGCCAGAAATGTGCCTAGAGGAAAAGCTGGCGCTGAACGCCAGCAACAAGCATGAAACTGGCGTTCAACGCCAGAAACATGCTTTACATGGGCGTTGAACGCCCAGAATGTGCACCACACGGCGTTTAAACGCCAGAATGGTGTGCAAAGGCAATTTACATGCCTATTTGGTGCAGGGATGGAATTCCTTGACACCTCAGGACCTGTGGACCCCACAGGATCACCTCAGGATCTGTGGACCCCACAGGATCCCCATCTAACATACTCACACCTTACCTCCTAATCCTATTCCACTCTTCCCCATACACCCCACCTACCTTTTAAATTCAAATTCTCTTTCCCACCCAATCCCACCCATATAGCCGAACCTACACTTCCCCATCTCCTCCATATTCTCTTCTTCTTCTTCTTCTCTTCTTTCTTCTATTGCTCGAGGACGAGCAATATTTTAAGTTTGGTGTGGTCAAAGCACAATCTTTTTTGTTTTCCACTACCATCAATGGCACCTAAGGCCGGAGAATCCTCTAGAAAAGGAAAAGGGAAGACAAAAGCTTCCACCTCTGAGTCATGGGAGATGGAAAGACTCATGTAAAGGGTTTATAGCTCAGTGGTAGAACATTTGACTGTAAATCAAGAGATCCCTGAGATACCTCAGGGGATAAATTGTCCTCCACATAATTATTGGGAGCAACTAAGGATAAGAATACCAAAATTACTAGGGATCATGCAACAGAAGCAAGGAAGAGACATAAAGGAGCTCAAAAAGCACCATTGAACCTTCAAGAAGGCGCCACCCTCACTCAGGTAGATTCATTCCTTGTTCTTATTTCTTTCTGCTTTTTGGTTTTTATGCTTCATGTTTATTTATGTTTTGTGTCTCTACTTCATGATCATTAGTATGTAGTAACCATGTCTTAAAGTTATGAATAATTCCATTAATCCTTCACCTCTCTTAAATGAAAAATGTTTTAATTCAAAAGAACAAGAAGTACATAAATTTCGAATTTATCCTTGAATTTAATTTAATTATATTGATGTGGTGACAATACTTTTTGTTTTCTGAATGATTGAACAGTGCATATTTTTGATCTTGTTGTTTATGAATGTTAAAATTGTTGGCTCTTGAAAGAATGATGAACAAAGAGAAATATTATTGATAATCTGAAAAATCATAAAATTGATTCTTGAAGCAAGAAAAAGCACTGAAAAAAAAAGAAAAGCTTGCAAAAAAATGGCGAAAAAAAATAGAAAGAAAAAGAAAAACCAAGCAGAAAAAGGCAATAGCCCTTAAAACCAAAAGGCAAGGGTAAAAAGGATCCAAGGCTTTGAGCATCAATGGATAGGAGGGCCCAAGGAAATCAAATCCAGGCCTAAGCGGCTAAATCAAGTTGTCCCTAACCATGTGCTTGTGTCATGAAGGCCCAATTGAAGAGCTTGAGACTGAGTGGTTAAAGTCGTGATCCAAAGAAAAAAGAGTGTGCTTAAGAGCTCTGGACACCTCTAACTGGGGACTCTAGTAAAGCTGAGTCACAATCTGAAAAGGTTCACCCAGTCATGTGTCTGTGGCATTGATGTATCCGGTGGTAATACTGGAAAACAAAATGCTTAGGGCCACGGCCAAGACTCATAAGTAGCTATGTTCAAGAATCAACATACTTAACTAGGAGAATCAATAACACTATCTGGAATTCTAAGTTCCTAGAGAAGCCAATCATTCTAAACTTCAAAGGAAAAAGTGAGATGCCAAAACTGTTCAGAAGCAAAAACCTACAAGTCCCGCTCATCTAATTAGAATTAATATTCAGTGATATTTTGGAATTTATAGTATATTCTCTTCTTTTTATCCCAATTGATTTTCAGTTGCTTGGGGACAAGCAACAATTTAAGTTTGGTGTTGTGATGAGCGGATAATTTAT
>NC_029774.3:100111328-100111540 GCF_000817695.3 Arachis duranensis | reverse complement strand
GGTAATTTCTGGCTGAAATTGAGGGACTTGAGCAAAACTCTGAAAAAGGCTGACAAAAGGACTGCTGATGCTGTTGGAATCTGACCTCCCTGCATTCAAAATGAATCTGACCTCCCAAATTGCGCACTCTCAACGGCGTTGGAACGTAGACATCCAGAGCTTTCCAGCAATATATAATAGTCCATACTTTATTCGGAAATTGACGACGTAAC
>NC_029774.3:100097473-100110714 GCF_000817695.3 Arachis duranensis | reverse complement strand
TGACAACGGTGATGCCCTACATACAGCTTGCCATGGAAAGGAGTAAGAAGGATTGGATGAATGTAAGAAGAAAGTAGAGATTCGAGAGGAGCACAGCATCTCCATACGCCTATCTGAAATCCCCACTATTGATTTACATAAGTATTTCTATCTTATTTTATTTTATATTTAATTATTAATTTTCAAAACCCATAACCATTTAATCTGCCTAACTGAGATTTACAAGGTGACCATAGCTTGCTTCATACCAACAATCTCTATGGGATCGACCCTTACTCACGTAAGGTATTACTTGGATGACCCAGTACACTTGCTGGTTAAGTTGAACGGAGTTATGATCACACCAGGGATTATTAAGATCCCAATTTATCACACCATGATCTCTTTGGGGTATTTTTGATTTCATACAAATACAAAGAGACCGACTTTGAGGATCACAATTTCGTCCACCACCCACTAGTGTTGACTTAGGACTTAGGGATTGGGATCAATTATGTCCTTTTGACTAATTCTTAAGTAGGATTGACTAATTGGGATTAATTCTACACAATTTTCATGTTTGTAGTCCACAACTAGGATAGGAATCCTTAATTACCCACTTCTTGCCAAGAGTCCGTTTTGGTATTAATTTCCACTTTCATTGCTTTTACTTGCTCTCTTTTAATTCTTTGGATGTTTGTTTCATTTCTTGCTATTTAAATTACTTGCCTTTCTTCTCATCCAATCCCAGCCAATAACATGACACTCAATTGCAACTCCTAGGGAAGACGACCCGAGGTTGAATTACTCTTGATCTTGGATACTTTATTTTGAATTAACATTTGATCGTGAGAATTTATTGTTAGTTTAGACTATGCTACCAACGAATTGATGCTTGTTTTGATTGATTCCAAACTATACAAGAAGTCTCACTTTGTCAAATTTGGCGCCGTTGCCAGGGATTGCAATGGTGTTACATTGTTGGCTATTGTTAATATGTGAATATGTGAATAGTTTATTTTTTATTGGTTGCTTGTTTTTGCTTGTAAATATGTCTCTTGGTTGTTAGCTTGTTTTAATAAATTTTTTATAGATATCGCAATTGGGGAGAGATGGCTGAGTGGACTAAAGCGTCGGATTGCTAATCCGTTGTACGAATTTTTGTACCGAGGGTTCGAATCCCTCTCTTTCCGTTTCCGCCCGTGAGTTAGTATTTTTTTTCTTTTGAATTTTCTATGTTTGATTTTGATAGTTACTAGTTAAAGATGTAAAATAGATAAAATCCTAAAAGTTTTTAAAAATCTAGCACAAACAAGGAAAACATAGAAAACTAAAAATATTTTTTTTATTCTTCACGTCCTGGATTACGTCCCGGATCATTAGATAGGAATCCGAAGATGAAAAGAGAAACAAAGAATATCACTACCGTGTAAACAAATAGTTTTAGAGTAAGCATTCAAAAATCTCCAAGATAATTTAAAAAAAACAACAGAAACAGAGAAAGGGGGATTCTCTTATATAACACAACACATTATGTTTCTTTTGATACAAAATTTCTAAGAAATCAAGTGATTGGGGGGGTTGACCCAACAATAAGATTTTGAATAGAAAAAGGGAATAAAGATAGAATAGAATTAAGAATATATTACAATAGAATTAAACAGAATTCATATTATTTCCATTGCGATATCCCGAAAAAGTAAATCAAATGATTCCGCTTTTATTCTTTTTTTTACTTTTCTTTCAACTTAAATTGAAAGAAATTTTCCTCTGGAAAAGACTTTTTTAATCAAAAAATAAAGTTTATTTTTAAAAAACATTAAAAAAATTGAAATGGACTTTTTTGAAACATTGAAAAAAGTTATCTATTGAGTCATTTATAGAATAAGAAATCTTCTTCTTATTAAGAACTCAACGGGACCCCCTCGAATTCATCAACAAAAAGAGTGGATCCCTGTTGAGTTCTTCTTACACGTTCATTTTGCAAACTCAATTCATCTGATTACTACAGGGATGAACCCAATCCGGAATATGAACCATAAAAGAAAATACCAATTAAACCGATCACAGGAATACCAGTTACAGTACCTATTATCCAAAGAGGAATCCTTCCAGTAGTATCGGCCATTTATCCCACTTTCCTCCACATTTGATCAGGTAGTCATGCTAGTGACATAAACAGTCATAGATAATTATGAAATTATATCCTTCCGAATGGGATAAGAGAATTCCGAATACGTATACGTATTTATTCCCTTTCTTCTATTAATTGAAGAAATAATTTGAAAATAAAACAGCAAGTACAAAAATGAGTAATAACCCCCAGTAGAGACTGGTACGATTCAATTCTACATTTTGTTCGTTTGGGTTTGATTGTGTCGTAGCTCTATAATTCGGATTAGGTTTATCGTTGGATGAACTGCATTGCTGATATTGATCCCAAAAAAGAAACAGTGGGTACTGCTAGTCCGTGAACAGTCAACCATCGTACTGTAAAAATTGGATAGGTCCTATCTATGGTCATTGGAGCCTCCTAAAAAGATCTACTAAATTCATCAAGTTGGTCCAAAGGATCAAAACGGCCAGTTATTAATGGAATTCCTTGTCGGTTCTCCGTAAAATACTCGTTTGGCCGAGGGCTTCCAAAAACATCGTAAGCTAAACCCGTGCTGACAAATAACCAACCCGCAATGAATAGGGAGGGTATAGTAATGCTATGAATAATCCAGTATCGAATACTGGTAATAATATCAGCAAAAGAACGTTCTCCGGTGCTTCCAGACATGTTGAGCTCCACATATTCTTGTACAGTCAAAGGGGGATCGATTCCATAAAAGATGAGAGCAGTAAGTAGAAATTTACTGAGAATCATCCTTGTTAGATCGTCAATATTGTACCCAGGGTGTCTTTCGAGTATACCGAATCAGTATAGCTATCCTTCTTCGGACACAGCAACGAAATTAAAAGATTCGTGCTGAGATCAAGTACTAGATTCTTTCTAACTTGCTTGTTGGTTGTATCAATGCAATGTACTCAATACAAAATTCCGCAAAGTTTAAGAGTCTAATGGATCTTTATAGTATAAGATGAAGGTTCTCCACATGTTATTAATTAATATATATTCAATATTAGCTTCGGATTACAAACCGAAGATCAATTAAATTGTGACTCCCATGGACTGCCTTGTATTTGTTTTTGATAATTCATGACATAGATTCTCCTATTTTATTTCTCCAATTCAATTAGATGCCAAATCCGGAAAGGGTGGTTGTGGAAGATGTTTTCTTGTTGTTACCCCCCTTTTTGACTTGAGTTGCATGTTTAAATTTTTTTAATTAGTTTTTGGATAGTTGAATTTGGATAGATTTTTGTTTGTGCATATTACAAGTACTTTGAATAGTCCATGATTTTGATTTGAAAAATAAAATTTTGGATTAATTTCAAAGTTAATGTAAATAGTTGCATATTTTTGTTAATTTCTTGTTTATATGCATATTAGAATGTTGGGTTAAATTCTGGTTTTCAAAAAAAAAAAGAGTGCTCTGTGCGTGTGCATACGCTTGTGCGCACGCACACCTCTTAATCCCCTCTCTATTTAAAGCGCTCGCACACACTTGTGCATCCGCTCACCATCTATTTCTTTACCTTCTGTGCGTGCGCACACCCTTGTGCGCGCGCACACTTCTTAATTCCTCTTCTGCTTGGAGCGTTTGCACACCTTGTGCGAGCGCACACCTCCCCTGTTTCACCTAGTGTGTGTACGCACACAACCCTGTGCATACGCACGCCCCTGTTTTCTCACCCCTATACTTCTTTTCTCCTCTTCTCTCTACTTATTCTCCTCTTCTCTCTTCCATCCCTCTATTCTCTTGCTTTTGCTCTCTTCTCTACTTGCTTTACTTTGTTTTATTTGCATTTTATTTCTATTTTAGTAATAATATTAGTTTTGGTTTAGTAGTTTATTAATTGAATAAATTACAAGTGTTTGCTTGATGATTGATTGGGTTGCTTCTTGATAGAATTTCATCAATGCACATATACTTTGCCTTCAATTATTAGCACCTAATTGGACTCTGGCATTTAGATGTTGTTGCTTATTAGGTAAAATTTTTATAAGTGCATAATGAATTTAGTGAATTGAGTTGAACTACTTATTCATCATGGTTTTTAAGTGAATATAATCACATAACTAGGTATTTGTTCCTTGTTAATGCTTTGCATTTTTTTGAGTCGACTTGACTTGATTCTTATCAAGACTTGTCTCTTTATGTAATAAGCACCTTATACATGTGATTATTTCATTATTCCTAAGGATGAATAAGTAGTCTCTTTTCATCATTGAATTGGCTATTTTTAATTGTGCTATTTTCTATTAATTTTGCGCTTTCACTTGCACAATTTCAATATCCAATATCTCAAATACTCAATTCACTTTTGTGGTTACCTAGGGTTGCTTGTGCCTTAAGTTTTTACTTACTCTTTACTTGCAACCTAGGCCACTTGAGGAACAAGCTTTCTTTTGCTTTTGTAGTTATCATTTTAACCGGACAATGTGTTGTGTTCTAAACTGCGCGCATTTAGAATACACACATTGTCTTCATTATACCACAACAACTTACTTTTCCTCAATTCTTATTTAATTATTTTCTACAGCAACCAAGAGCCCCGGTGCCTGCCAGCTGAAGGTGGAGTCCCTTAGAGCATCTCTTCACCCCCGGATTGAGTGTATGCACGGAGGACTGTGCAACGTTTAAGTGTGGGGGAGGATCTGTAATTTTTGAGGCGTAACTTTTTCTTTCTCAACACTTTGCATTATTCTTTAGTTTTTAGTAGCTATGTTTTTGTGAATATTTGCTTAGTATTCCATTATATTATGCTTTGCTTAGTTTGATTTTATATATCTTTGCTTGATTATAGTTTTATGACAGTTATACTTTCATGTTGCTTAGTATATAAAATAATTTTGGTAAAAACAACAAATAATTTTCAAGAAATTCCTTTTAGGGAATTCCATTGATTTGATTTGAAAACTTATTTTTTTTAACTTGCTTGAAGTATTTTTATGGAACATAGAAAAGACCTTGAACAAATACCAAGTGAGATTTGAGCTTTAATTGTATGGTTGCACATTTTCAACCATAAATTTTTGTTCTTGTGTGTTATAAACTCCTTTTATGATTGTGATATTAGATTTGCTTTAGTCTATATGTCCTGTATTTGTTGTTATGAATGCATTTAGTATGCTTGAGACCATTTTTGAATTGAACTCACTTAACCCATATGGCCAACCTTTACATCTACCTTTGTAAACCACTTTTGAGCCTTTTAATTCCCCATTTATTCTAATTTTAAGCATAACATTTGCCCTAAGTGAAAACCCTTTAATGCCCATAAATTGTATCTTTGATTAGCTTGAGTTTGAGTGTGTGTGTTAATCAAATGTGGGAGAAATTTGTGGGAAACATTGGTAGAAAGTTAGTTTGGGTATTCATTGAGAAAAATTTGAAAAATGGGTAGTCACTCATGCATTCATTACTAAAAACGTGTGCATTTCTTTTGGTGAGAAAAGAAAAGAAAAAAATTGTTGCACATACTTTGTTTAAAAAGAAGACAGAAAAAGAAAAAGAAAAGAAAAGAAATGATAATATAAATAAGAGATGCATATGTGGTTGAATTGAAAAGAGCATGCATGAGTGAGTGTGAGAAAGGGGTAAATGGGTAGTTAGGTTGTTCAGTTATGTATATAGGATGATATAAGATTAGGTGGGATACTTAGGTTAATCAAAGAACCAATTTATTAAGTCCACTTAATCATATTAATCCTGCCCTTACCCTAGCCTCATTACAATCCTCAAAAGTCCTCATGATATTTGCATTCATACATCAAATATTAGTTGATTGTTAGACGACTTGCAAATCTTTGAAAAGCAATATTAAAGGAGGATTGAGTGATTAAGCCTTAAACACTGAGCGACTAAGAGTGTATACACATCCAGTGAGGGGTTCAATTGCTCAATTCTATGATTCTATCCCTTATCTTGTATCTTCTTGCAAGTTGCTTGTTAGTTTTTTTTTTAATTTCAAATCAAATCTTTGGATATTGGTCACATTGCTATATTTGCTTTGTCATAGCCCTAAGTTTCTACTTTGGATTGATGGAGATTCTCTTGTTTGTTTTTACCAAATTCAATAGGAACCATAGTATAGATATAGATAGATAGCATTTAGTATAGTTGCATGCATATTAGTAGTTGCGTTGAATAAATTGTGTACCCTTTCATTCGTCTTCCTTGGTTGTGTTTAGCATGAGGACATGCTATTGTTTAAGTGTGGGGGAATTGATGAATCAATATTTGACGATATATTTTGGATTGATTTGAGTGTATTTCATCATATAAACCCACATTTATTCATCTAAATAGCATAGTTTCATGATTTCTCCCTAAATTGTGCTTGAAAGTGAAAACATGCTTTTTAAGCTTTATAATTGCTAAATTTTATTCACTTTAATTCCATTTGATACCTTGATGTATTTGTTGAGTAATTTTAGGCTTACAAGACAAGTATGGATTGAAGAAGTTGAAGGAAAGCATGCAAAATGGGAGAATTCAAGAAATGAAGGATTTGTGAACTTGCCAGTCCTAACCTCTCTGTACTAAATTGGTCATAACTTAAGCTACAGAGGTCCAAATGAGGCGGTTCTAGTGGCATTAGAAAGATAACGTACGGGGATTCAAAATGATATTTAGCTTATTGAACATAAGCTTAGGTGTGCGTATGCACACAATTTGTGCGTACGCACAAGTCAGAAAATAGCAAGTGTGCGTACGCATACACCTGTGCGTATGCATAATTCCTGGCACGTGACCTCATTAATTGCAACTTGCTAGCAGCGATTTCTGGGTCCCAAAACCCAATTCAACTCATTTCTGAAGCTATTTCAAGCCAAATTTAAGAAGGATGAAGGGGGGCAACTAGGTTTAGCTTTTATATGTTTTTCTCTTAGTTTTCTAAAGAGAGAAGCCCCCCTCTCTCTAGAATTTAGGTTTTCTTGGTTTAATTTCCTTTAATTTCAACTTTTAATTCTTGTTCTAGTGTAGTTTTCTTTATGTTTTTCATGCTCTTTTGTCTTTATCTTCTTCATCTCTTTTGTTATTTCCTTTATTTTGTCATTTTTATTTTTATGGATACTTTTGTTAATTTTAATTTCAATTAATGCAATTTATATTTTCATGTTAATCCTTTCTTTCTTTTGTTGTTATTTCCATTTTCTTGCTTTAGGTATTTTAGATTTTATTTTTAATGCAATTTAATATTATTTTATTTTCATGCACACTAAGTGTTTGATAAAATGCTTGGCTTAGTTTTTCTCTACTCTTGGCTTGAAATTGATGTCTTTGGTGACCCTTGAGTCATTGATGTCCATTCGTGTTTGGTACATTAGAGTAGTTAGTTGATTTGGTTTCCCTTGACACCAAGTTACCCAATAATGTTGACTTGGGACTTAGGGATTGGAATCAACTATGCCTACTTGACTTATCTTCGATGTAAGGTTGACTAAGTAGGATTAACTCTTCACAATCATCATGTGTTTGTAGTCAATGGCTAGGATAGGTAGCCTTAGCTCTCAATTACTTGCCAAGAGATTTCTTGCATTTGAAGTTTCCTTTCCTTGAATTTTATTGTTTTGACTTTATTGCTTTGATTTTAAATTCCTCGCATGTTTAGTTCTCGCACTCTTGGTTGAGAAATTGGGTGTTTGGGTGGAATTGAGTTGTGGATGTCTATTCCACATTGTGTGAGGATTATTAATTGGTTTGTTTTCCCTTGACTCTAAGTGACCCACTAGTGTTGACTTAGGACTTAGGGATTGGGATCAATTATGTCCTTTTGACTAATTCTCAAGTAGGATTGACTAATTGGGATTAATTCCACACAATTGCCATGTTTGTGGTCCACAACTAGGGTAGGAATTCTTAATTACCCACTTCTTGCCAAGAGTCCTTTTTGGTATTTAATTTCCACTTTCATTGCTTTTACTTGTGATGAGCGGATAATTTATATGCTTTTTGGCATTGTTTTTAGATAGTTTTTAGTATAATATAGTTACTTTTAGGGATGTTTTCATTAGTTTTTATGCTAAATTCACATTTCTGGACTTTACTATGAGTTTGTGTGTTTTTCTGTGATTTCAGGTATTTTCTGGCTGAAATTGAGGGACCTGAGCAAGACTCTGATAAAAGGCTGACAAAGGACTGCTGATGCTGTTAGATTCTGACCTCCCTGCACTCGAAATGGATTTTCTGGAGCTTCAAAACTCCAAATGGCGCGCTCTTAACGGCGTTGAAAAGTAGACATCCAGAGCTTTCCAGCAATATATAATAGTCCATACTTTATTCGAGATTAGATGACATAAACTGGCGCTCAACGCCAGTTCCATGTTGCATTCTAGAGTCAAACGCCAGAAACACGTCACGAACCAGAGTTGAACGCCAAAAACATGTTACAACTTGGCGTTCAACTCCAAAAGAAGCCTCTGCATGTGTAAAGCTCAAGCTCAACCCAAGCACACACCAAGTGGGCCTCGGAAATGGATTTCTGCATTAATTACTTACTTCTGTAAACCATAGTAGCTAGTCTAGTATAAATAGGACATTTTACTATTGTATTCAGTGTCTTTTGACCACATCTTTGGTCCTTCTCCCTATTTTCGAATTCATATCACATTTTTGGGGGCTGGCCATTCGGCCATGCCTGGACCACCATCACTTATGTATTTTCAACAGTGGAATTTCTACACACCATAGATTAAGGGTGTGGAGCTCTGCTGTACCTCGAGTTTCAATGCAATTACTACTATTTTCTATTCAATTCAGTTTGTTCCTGTTCTAAGATATTTGTTGCACTTAACCATGATGAATGTGATGATTCGTGACACTCATCATTATTCTCACCTATGAACGCGTGACTGACAACCACTTCTGTTCTATCTTAGACAGAGCGCATATCTCTTGGATTCCTTAATCAGAATCTTCGTGGTATAAGCTAGAATTGATGGCGGCATTCATGAGAATCCAAAAAGTCTAAACCTTGTCTGTGGTATTCTGAGTAGGATTTAGGGATTGAATGACTGTGACGAGCTTCAAACTCGCGATTGTTGGGCGTGATGACAAACGCAAAAGAATCAATGGATTCTATTCCGACATGATCGAGAACCGACAGATGATTAGCCGTGCTATGACAGAGCATTTTGACCATTTTCACTGAGAGGATGAGATGTAGCCATTGACAACGGTGATGCCCTACATGCAGCTTGCCATGGAAAGGAGTAAGAAAGATTGGATGAAGGCAGTAGGAAAGCAGAGATTCAAAAGGAGCGCAGCATCTTCATATACCTATCTGAAATTCCCACCAATGATCTACATAAGTATCTTTATCTTTATTTTATGTTTTATTTATTATTATTTTCGAAAACCAATATAATCATTTAAATCCGCCTAACTGGGATTTACAAGATGACCATAGCTTGCTTCATACCAACAATCTCCGTGGGATCGACCCTTACTCACGTAAGGTTTATTACTTGGACGACCCAGTGCACTTGTTGGTTAGCTGTGCGAAGTTGTGAAGAAAGTGTTGAGTTAGTAGATGCGCATATCAAGTTGAATGCCATTATTAGAGATCACAATTTCGTGCACCAACTTGCTCTCTTTTAATTCTTTGTATGCTTGTTTCATTTCTTGCTATATACATTACTTGCCTTTCTTCTCATCCAATCCCCATTTCCTCCCAGAGCCAGTAACATGACACTTAATTGCAACTCCTAGGGAAGACGACCCGAGATTGAATTACTCTTGATCTCGAATACTTTAATTTGAATTAACATTTGATCGTAAGAATTCATTGTTGGTGGAGACTATGCTACCAATAAATTGATGCTTGTTTTGATTGATTCTAAACTATACAAGAATTCTCACGTTATCACGATGCTAATGCCAAATACGAGTATGGTTCTCAACTACATGTTAGCTACGCATGTAGGTGAGAAAACAATATAAGCTAAGGCATATCACTACACTTGATAAAAAGGTAAAGTCAAAGCATGAAGAGCATGTTGAGCATCAAGTTCAAACGAAAATTGACACAAACAAGATTAGGGATAAGCATGAGAGTATTTGGTTCTATCCTAACACAATGGCAATAATGTACAAAAATAAGGGATAATGAGTTATGAAGGACTAAAGCACTAATCTTGTGTGAAGAGTAAATATTACAATTAATGCCAAACAAGTCACGAAGCACCAAGATTAACCAAGAAATTCTCAACAATTAAGTAAGAGAATTCAACACCATTATTAAAAACTTCGAAAAGAAAATAAGAACAAGCTATAAAAACAAAATTAACATGCAATGAATGAAAATAAGCAAATGCAACATATAAAAGAAAATGAAAATAAGAAAAAATGATAAGTGAATTTTTTTTAAAAGAGACAAGAAATTAAGAAAGAAGAAGAAGGGAAGAAGAAAGAGAAAAGAAGAAAAAAGGAGAAAGAAAGAACAAGAAGGAAAAGAAGAGAAGAAGGGAAAAAGAAAACAGGGCAGAAACAGGGAAAAAACAGCGCGTGGAAAGCGACGCGTATGTGATGAGCGGATAATTTATACGCTTTTTGGCATTGTTTTTAGGTAGTTTTTAGTAAGTTCAAGCTACTTTCAGGGATGTTTTCATTAGTTTTATGTTAAATTCACATTTCTGGACTTTACTATGAGTTTGTGTGTTTTTCTGTGATTTCAGGTAATTTCTGGCTGAAATTGAGGGACTTGAGCAAAATTCTGAAAAAGGCTGACAAAAGGACTGCTGATGCTGTTGGAATCTGATCTCCCTGCACTCAAAATGGATTTTCTGGAGCTACAGAACTCCAAATGGCGCGCTCTCAACGTCGTTGAAAAGTAGACATCTAGAGCTTTCCAGAAATATATAATAGTCTATACTTTATTCGGGAATTGACGACGTAAAGTGGCGCTCAACGCCAAGTACATGCTGCTGTCTGGAGTTAAACGCCAGAAAAACGTCATGACCCGGAGTTGAACGCCCAAAACACGTCATAACTTGGCATTCAACTCCAATAAAAGCCTCAGCTCGTGGATAGATCAAGCTCAGCCCAAACATACACCAAGTGGGCCCCGGTGTAAATCATGTTGCTTGTATGTGAAGTTTGTATTCATAGGTTTTGATGAATGACAAACCAACAAACGACATGAAAGACAAACCAACAAACAACTTGAATGAACAAGCATGATTGAAAGATCAACCAACATTCAACGTTGAGGAATGAAGAGTTGAAAGCAACACAACAACAACAAGAAACTCAAGTCCACAACATTTGAAGACAAGTATAGTGTCTTAGGACTTAGGTAACTTCTTGTTAAGAACCAATTGCTAAATCTCTCAACACACACTCACAAAATGTTTTGATTATCATATCATATGCACATCTTGCAATTCGATGCTAGCCAAATGGTTTAAAACTTGTTTTCAAAGGTACAAAAGCATAGGAATTGACTCCAACAAGTTTGAGATCAATCCTAAGCATTTTGAAGTGATTTTAAGCCATTCTTTAAGGTTTGCATCGATGCACACTCATCTTGCATCGATGCAAAGCATGCAACGACTTGTTGCATCGATGCAAAGATGTTTGCATCGATGCAACCTAGCTGAAAATTCAAATTTCAGCGTCAAAGACACATTTGCATCGATGCAAAGTGTTATGCATCGATTTTCTTGTACACTTTGTAATTTGGAGTGTGATCTCCAAGGTTGAGTCAAGAGTTATAAATACTATAGTCGGTGAGGATACCAAAGAGGTATACTAAGTACTCAAGGCAAATTTTAGAGAAGGTATCTCTAAGTGGAGTGGGTTAGTATACGAGTGGTGATCATATACCGTGAGGTGTTAGAAACTAAGGACTCGGATTGTAAAAGGTTTTGCGCGAGCACCTTGAAGCTTGGCAATAGTGGAACTTCTCAATTGCGATTGAGAAAGAAAGTGGACGTAGGACAAGGATTGTGCCGAACCACTCTAAATAGCGTTTGCATCTCTCCAAACTCATCTCTTCAATATTATTGTCTTTTACCTTTGTGCAAATAAATTGTGATCGAAAAGTAGCTTCGTAAGTACTTAAGGAGTGGCTTAAGTCCGATTGGTGAAAAGCTTGATCAATTTATTTGAGTTGGTGTCTATTGGAAAGTAAAAGCTCCTTATAAATGCTTAGCAATTGAGTTAAGCTCTTGGAAAAATACTAGTACAATAACACTTTTTGTATATTGTCTTTAACTTTCGTAAAAAGATTAATTGTTGTTGCAATACTCAATTCACCCCCCCCCCCTCTTGAGTAATTGTGCATAGGTTCTACACCCGGAAGTGGATTTATGCATCAATTACTTACTCATGTAAACCCTAGTAGCTAGTCTAGTATAAATAGGTTAATTTACTATTGTATTAGACATCTTTTGATCACTTTAGATCTGAGGATCATCTCTGGACGCCTAGTCCTTAGACCATGGGGGCTGGCCATTCGGCCATGCCTGAACCTTTTACTTATGTATTTTCAACGGTGGAGTTTCTACACACCATAGATTAAGGGTGTGGAGCTCTGCTGTACCTCAAGTTTCAATACAATTACTACTATCTTCTATTCAATTCTCTTTTATTCTTATTCCAAGATATACGTTGCACTTCAACTTGATGAATGTGATGATCCGTGACACTCATCATCATTCTCACCTATGAACGCGCGTGACTGACAACCACTTCCGTTCTACCTTAGGCCGAGGGCATATCTCTTAGATTCCCCAACAGAATCTTCGTGGTATAAGCTAGATAGATGGCGGCATTCATGGGAATCCGGAAAGTCTAACCTTGTCTGTGGTATTCCGAGTAGGATTCCGGGAATCTAGAAAGTCTAACCTTGTCTGTGGTATTCCGAGTAAGATTCTGGTATTGAATGACTGTGACGAGCTTCAAACTTCTGAAGGCTGGGCGTTAGTGACAGACGCAAAAGAATCAATGGATTCTATTCCAACCTGATTGAGAACCGACAGATGATTAGCCGTGCTGTGACAGAGCATTTGGACCATTTTCACTGAGAGGATGGGATGTAGCCATTGTCAAGGATGATGCCTCCAGACGATTAGCCGTGCAGTGACAGCGCATAGAACCATTTTCCCGAGAGGATGAAAAGTAGCCATTGATGACGGTGATGCC
>NC_029774.3:100088688-100096334 GCF_000817695.3 Arachis duranensis | reverse complement strand
TAACTCCCATCCTTGTGCCAGTTCCGGCGTTTAACGCTGGGAATTCTGAGGGTGACTTTGAATGCCGGTTTGGGCCATCAATTCTTGAGCAAAGTATGGACTATCATATATTGCTGGAAAGCCCAGGATGTCTAATTTCTAATGCCGTTAAGAGCGCGCCAATTAGGCTTCTGTAGCTCCAGAAAATCCACTTCGAGTGCAGGGAGGTCAGAATCCAACAGCATCTGCAGTCCTTTTTAGCCTCTGAATCAGATTTTTGCTCAGGTCCCTCAATTTCAGCCAGAAAATACCTGAAATCGTAGAAAAACACACAAACTCATAGTAATGTCCAGAAAAGTGAATTTTAACTAAAAACTAATAAAAATATACTAAAAACTAACTAGATCATACTAAAAACATACTAAAAATAATGCCAAAAAGCGTACAAATTATCCGCTCATCAATGCCCTACATACAGCTTGCCATGGAAAGGAGTAAGAAGGATTGGATGAAAGCAATATGAAAATAGAGATTCAAAGAGGATTCTAGCATCTCCACACGCCTATCTGAAATCCCCACCATTAATTTACATAAGTATTTCTATCCTATTTTATTTTCTATTTACTACTAATTTTCGAACTCATCATAAACTATTTAATCTGCCTAACTGAGATTTACAAGGTGACCATAGCTTGCTTCATACCAACAATCTCTGTGGGATCGACCCTTACTCACGTAAGGTATTACTTGGATGACCCAGTACACTTGCTGGTTAAGTTGAACGTAGTTGTGATCACATATGCCAAAGAGCCATTAAATAAATCTCATGCAAATACAAAGAGGGCAATCACAATTTCGTCCACCAAGTTTTTGGCGCCGTTGCCAGGGATTGTGATCAAATCTGAAAAGATAAGAAGATAAGAAGTTAGATAAGATATTTTGAAATCAGATTTTTGAAAAAGATAAAATTTTGAAAAAGATATGATATAAAAGATAAAAAAAGAAGATATTTTTAAAAAGATTTCTAAAATTAATTACTTGACTAACAAGAAACTAAAAGATAAAATTCTAGAATTTAAAGATTGAACCTTTCTTAACAAGAAAGTAACAAACTTCAAATTTTTGAATCATTCACATTACTTGTTAGCTAATTTTCGAAAATTAGATATAAAGATAAGAAAAAGATTTTGAAAATATTTTGAAAAATTTTTTTGGAATTTTTCGAAAATAATAAAAAATGAAAAAGATATAATTTTTGAAAAAGATTTTGAAAAGATAAGATTTTTAAAATTGAAAATTTGACTTGACTTGTAAGAAACAACTAATTTTAAAAATTTTTGACCAAGTCAACCCAAAATTTCGAAAATTTGGAGGGAAATAAGGAAAAGATATTTTTTGATTTTTTTTTGAAATTTTTATTGATGAGAGAGAAAAACATAAAAATGACCCAAAACATGAAAATTTTGGATCAAAACACATAATGCATGCAAGAACACTATGAATGTCAAGATGAACACCAAGAACACTTTGAAGATCATGATGAACATCAAGAACATAATTTTGAAGAATTTTTAATGCAAAGAAAACATGCAAGACACCAAGCTTAGAAATCTTTAATGCATGAAAAATATGAATGCAAAAATGTACATGAAAAACAACAAAAGACACAAAACAAGAAATCATCAAGATCAAACAAGAAGACTTGTCAAGAACAACTTGAAGATCATGAAGAACACTATGAATGCATAGAATTTTCGAAAAATGCAAGAAAAATTTTTAAAGCATGCAATTGACACCAAACTTAAAAATTGACTCAAGACTCAAACAAGAAACGCAAAATATTTTTGATTTTTATGATTTTCTAATTTTTTGTATTTTTATTAATTTTTTTCAAAAATATTTTTGGAAAAACGAAAAAGAAAAATTTTGAAAAAGAGTTTTGAAAAGAAAATTACCTAATCTGAGCAACAAGATGAACCGTCAGTTTTCCATACTCGAACAATCCCCGGCAACGGCGCCAAAAACTAGGTGGACGAAATTGTGATCACTTGTTCTTCCTACTTGTAGGATGTATACTCTGAGGACATTGTTTATTTCCTTCACAATCTCGTTCAACTAACCAGCAAGTGTACTGGGTCGTCCAAGTAATAAACCTTACGTGGTAATGGCACCAACAACTTAGTGTTGTTGTTGGACCAAAAGAGTTACAGGCACTGTTAGAGAAGCTCACAACTCCGTTCAACTTAACCAGCAAGTATACTGGGTCATCCAAGTAATACCTTACGTGAGTAAGGGTCGATCCCACAGAGATTGTTGGTATGAAGCAAGCTATGGTCACCTTGTAAATCTCAGTTAGGCAGATCAAATGGTTATGGATTTCGAAAATTAATAATAAACAGAAAATAAAATAGGATAGAAATACTTATGTAGATCAAAAGTGGGAATTTCAGATAGGCGTGTGGAGATGCTGTGCTCCTCTTGAATCTCTACTTTCATATTACATTCATCCAATCCTTCTTACTCCTTTCCATGGCAAGCTGTATGTAGAGCATCACCATCGTCAATGGCTACTTTTCATCCTCTCTGGAAAATGGTCCTATGCGCTGTCACTGCATGGCTAATCGTCTGGAGGCATCACCCTTGTCGATGACTACATCCTATCCTCTCAGTGAAAATGGTCTAAATGCTCTGTCACAGCACGGCTAATCATCTGTCGGTTCTCAATCAGGTTGGAATAGAATCCCTTGATTCTTTTGCGTCCGTCACTAACGCCCAGCCTTCAGGAGTTTGAAGCTCGTCACAGTCATTCATTACCGGAATCTTACTCGGAATACCACAGACAAGGTTAGACCTTCCAGATTCCCGGAATCCTACTCGGAATACCATAGACAAGGTTAGACTTTCCGGATTTCCATGAATGCCGCCATCTATCTAGCTTATACCACGAAGATTCTATTGGGAAATCTAAGAGATATGCGCCCGGCCTATCTATCTATATGAATGCAACTAAATGCAAAATGATTCTACCTACTTGGTTAAAAGTAAATCAACTTCCAAGACATATATGAACAAGTAGGGCTAAGTAGTACGATGATTCATGAATCCTACCAATTCAAATATCAAAATAAAGCTCAAATAGACTTGCAAGAAGAAAGCTCATAAAAGCCGGGAACAAGGAATTGAGCATCGAACCCTCACCGGAAGTGTATCCGCTTTAGTAGCTCAAGTGTCTTGAATTGATCACTCAATTCTCTTCTAATCATGCTTTCTAAGATTTGTCTTTCATCTAACAATCAATAATTATTCAATGCATGCATACATTCATTTTGAGATCTTATTCATAGGTTGTAATGGGGCTAGGTAAAAGTAAGGATGCATATGGTCAAGTGAGCTTGAAATTTGAATCTTTGATTAAGCTAAGCTCTCACCAAACACATATAACAACCTATACAATTCTAATATACCACCTAGCTACCCATGATTCCCACTTTTTTTTCACATACTCATGCATTCTATTTAATTCACATTCCATATGCATTGTTATTATTACTTTACTTTGGGGCATCTTTGTCCCCTTTTTATTGCTTTTCTTTTTCTCTTTGTATTTTTCTTTCTTTTATTTTTCTATTTCTTTTTCTACATACATATATATTTTTTTATTTATCATTTTTTTCCGCAATAAAGTATATACAAACGTATCAATGCATATAGTTTTACATATTTAATGCATGAATATGTACCCAATCCCATAATTTTCAACAAAAATACAAAAAACACCTTTACCTCAACCAATGTCCCAAGTTCCCCATACCCAAATGATACACACCCTCATCAGCCTAAGCTAATCAAAGATCCAAATTAAGGGACATTTATTATTTTTCACTTAGGGGTAGTGATGTGCTAAAATTAAGAACAAAAGGGATTAAATAGGCCCAAAGTTGGCTAACAATGGAAGGTAAAAGGTAAGGCTATTTGGGTAAGTGAGCTATTTGAAACAATGGCCTCAATCATATAAATGCATGTATACATAGAATAATGGACATATAGAATCAAACAAATTAAATATTACAATCATAGAAAGAGAACAATGCACACAAGAATGAAAATAAGTGGTTATATGATGTAACCACATAATTGGACTCAAAATTACATGCTTATGTGTTCTTAGCTCAAAAACCATGTTCCAAAATAAATTCTTCAAGCAAGTTCAACACAAAAATTTTCAAATTGGTAGGGTGCCCTAAAACAGTTTTCTTGGAAAAGAAATCATTACTCTAATCAAGTAGTCCTAACATACAAATGGGTAGAATATATACAAACTCTAACTATCATGCAACCTATCATGCAATGCAACAACTAACTAACAAAGAAAACTAAGAATTTGTGTTGAGAAAGGAAGTAGTTACCCACGGAGATCGGTCGGACAACCTCCCCACACTTGAAGAGACTCATCCATTGGAGGTGGTATGGGAAGAGAGGGTTCATTGTTTGGGAGAAAGGGCTCATAATTGGAAGGTGGTTCATCTTGGTAAGGGTATGGAGATGGTGTATATAGAGGTGGTTCTTGGGAATAATTGTGTTGGAATGGTGGTGGTTCTATGTATGGTTCATATGGCTCATAAGGTGGTTGGTATGGTGGGTAAGGATTAGGGTCATAATGAGGTGTTTGGTAGTAGGAGGCTTGTGAGTATAATGGTTCAAAATTAGGTTGAGGAGGTGGTTCATAGGCATATGGTGGTGGTTGTTGACAACCACAATGAGGATCACCACATCCATTAGATAGGTATACATTAAGGGTGAATTATACCTATAAGAAACTAGAGGTTGTTGTTGCCAAGAAGGGTGATCAATTCCTTAAGGCTATTCCCATCTTTGATTGTTCCATCCTTGATGCATGTTGTCACTGTAGTTCCCATTTTCTACAACATAATTCAACCAAACTCATAGCAAAATGAATGAGAATTCATAGTAGCAATAGAGAATAAAAACAGAAACTAATAAGAAACAAGAGAAACAAAGTTCTTCAACTAGCAAATAAAGCAAAAATCAAACTATTCACATATGAATAATAGCCAATAACATAACACCATTGCAATTCCCCGACAACAGCACCATAAATTTGATACAAGAATTATTGTAGGTCTAGAATTTCTCTTATAGAAAAGAATTACTTCGTTATAAGCAAAGTTTCAAACCAACTAATAACTCTCAATCAAATTTAAAATATTTTGGTTGTCACAAGTACAAACCCCAATAAAAATTAACCGAAGTATTTAAACCTCGGGTCGTCTCACAAGGAATTGCAATGAAGTGATCAATTATTGACTATGAAGGAACAAAGGGTATGATATATAAAAGGGACAAGAAAAATAAGTAACAAGAAAGTAAATAACAAGAACTAATAAAAGAAAGGAGAGAACTCTCGGCTAGACATAGGTAATTGAGATCACCATCCTTGTATACAAACCATACATTGATAATTATGAGGGACCAACCCATTAAGTCTACCTCTATACTTGAAGTATGTCAAATAGACTTGATCAACATCAATCCATAAGTCCTAACCTAGCTACCAATTGACTTAGTAGTAGGTTAGAGTCAATGGTTATCAAATTGACCACTAAGGATTCTCAAATCACCTATTCGATGAGACCCAATGACTCAAGATCACTCAATTTCCTTAGCCTAGGCCAAGAGTAAAGAAAACTACTCAAAAACTAGAGAAAACATTTTATCAAACACCTAGAGTGCAATAAAAAAAACATCACAAAATTCAACAATTAAAAAAACCCATAACTAACATAAGCAAGAAATCAATAATAGCAATGCAGACAAACATAAAAGGGACATGAAAACATGAAATTGCATTAAAGGAAAAATTAAATCAAACAAGATCTCATGAAACTAAGATTGGCAAAATAAGAAAATTAACAAGGAAAACTAAGAAGATTGAGACAATAGAACAATAAAATGTAAAGAGAATCGAAATAAAAACAAGAATTGAAAGTGGATCTAAGAGAGTTTGGTCTAAACTACCCTAAATTCTAGAGAGAAGGGAGATATTTTCTCTCTAGAATTCTACCTACAACATGATGAAAACTACACTATGGCTTCCCCCCCCATTCCCTTGCCATCCTTGGGTTCAAAAGCATCAGAAATGAGTTGAATTTGGGCTTCAGCAGATCTAGAAATCGCCCCCAGTGTTTTCTGTTAAGTTGGTCACATGCTGCTTCCCACGCGTAAGCATTGTTCACGCGTAAGCGTTGCTTGGCAGATTTCTGCAAATCCTCATTTCTTCATGAATACTCCATTTTGCATGCTTTTCTTTTCACTCCTTCTATCCAATCCTTGCCTTATGAACTTGAAATCTTGATCGGGTAAAATTTGTCTCTCAACAAATTCCCATTCGGCAAGTGTACTGAATTTGTCGTCAAGTAAAAACTCACAATAGAGTGAGGTCGAATCCCACAGGGATTGATTGATCAAGCAACTTTAATTAGAGGAATGATCTAGTTGAGCAAATCCATGAATAGAGTTGATAATTACAGAAATTAAAATGGCAAGAAAGTAAATAATTGAAAGTAAATAGCAGAATTGTAAATGGGAATGGGGAAATTGCTCATAAAAGTAAATTGCAGAAAATAAAGAGAATGGGTAAGATCAAAAATGGGGAATTCATTGGGCTTAGGAGATGTTGCATTCTCCGGATCAATTTCATTTTCATCTCTTCCTCAATCAATGCACTCATTGATCTCCTTGGCAATCTTAAGTGATTAAATCACAATTTCTTGCAATTCAATCTCTCAAATCTTGATCAATAGCCAATTCCTTGGTCAATTCCTCATGAGAAGAGATGAAGTGTGGTCACTAATTATACCACATGCACTTCCTAAATCAAATGCTTAGAGGGTTATAGTCACATACCCATCCACACTCAATTTGGTCCAGCATGAGAAAGCATTTCTAGCTAATCTCTTCATTCCTCTTTCAAGGATCCAAAGAGATACATGTTTGAATAGCTCCTTTTCCAAGATAACTATCCAATTGGATGAAGATCGAAAGCTTTCAAGTAAAATCAAAAGGAAAGATAGAAGAAGAACAAGAAAATTAGTATTGATCCATCAAATTACAACAGAGCTCCCTATCCCAATGAAAGGGGTTTAGTTGTTCATAGCTCTAGAAATCAAAATCCAAGATGGAGAATACATGATAAAACTTAGAAGTGTAGAGAAAGTAAATACAAAGAGTAGTTCTCTTTTTGTTTGCTTCCCCAAAAGCTTTCCTCTATTTCAAAACTACTCCTATATATACTACTCTTCTCAGCTTCTAGTTAGATCTTCAAGTCTTGGGCCTTTGGATCTTTGAGTTTGAAGCAGTTCCTTTCTTCATTTGGGCTTGGCTCACTTGCAGAGAGAAAGTGTGAAGTGGGCAGAGACTTTAGCTCAAGACGTTAGGGGTGTTTAATATTTAGTGAAACTACAAGTTTGAGGACGTTAGTGACACTTAACATTGTCACTAACGTTGCCATGCACCCCTTTTTGCCTCACGTTAAAGCCCACGTTAACTGGGTTAACGTGGCTTTTAACGTTGCCTTGTTAGCCTTCGAGAACGTTAGTGACACTCAACATTGTCACTAACGTTCAAGTGTGCCCCTTCTTTCACGTTAA
>NC_029774.3:100080267-100088264 GCF_000817695.3 Arachis duranensis | reverse complement strand
ACTTATTTCCTAAGAAAATGCATGAAATTACCTAAAAACAGTAAAGAAAAGGTCAGTGAAACTGGCCAAAATGCCCTGGCATCACAACACCAAACTTAAAGCTTGCTTGTCCCTAAGCAAGTACTGGAACAAGAGAATGATGAATGGAATCTCCAGAGAAATGAGTCATTCTTGTGGAAGTCATATTACTGATTTTATGGTGGTTTCATGCATAGCAACTTAGGTTTATTCCACTACTGGCTTTCAGACCTTTATCATCTCTTAAATTACTCACTTTGTTATGTCCCATGAGACCTGTATTTATTGATCCTTTTATTGTTATTTCGAGGGCTGTTTGTGTTATTTAGGCTAAGTGTTTTGTAAGGGGGCAACTCTTTAGGATAAGCTTTCAGCCAACACTCCCGAACCAGTTGGTTCAAGGTGCTGGGTGTTGAAGCACCCCTAAGGGCTTACTTACTCAAGTCTCTCCCCCATACATACACACCACAGGCATATAGTTTATTTATTTTCTCTCCTTCAGACCTTGGTGTCCAGCACCTCTTTGGGTTACTAAATGCTCTGTGGTGGGGGTTACTCTTGATAGTGGATTTTCAGCTGATAATCCCGGGTTAGTTAACCCAAGTTACCAGGTGATGAAGCACCCCAAAGAGCTTATTCATCCAAGTAGATTCATCACACAAGAGCACCACAGACACATGTCTTAGGGTAAACCATTGGTGCCTAGCCTTATTGCTTACTCTTTTTCTTTTGTTTTTCACTTCCATTGTTCTTTCCCTTTTCTCTTATTAGGATCTTGTTGTTATCTTAGTCTCATGGGTATATCAAAAGTAAGCATTCAGGATAGATAGTTGTCATCCTAACCTTGTGGTTGAACCAACTTAGCTAACTTATGACTACCCCCAAAGATTCATGAATGCATTTCCACAATATGAGCCCTACTCTGCTCTTTTAAAACATAAAACATTCCCTTCTTCAAACAAATAGACAAGCTTACAAGTAAATATGGGAAAGATGCAGTGACACTTAAACCAGAATCACAGACCTAAGCACTAAGAGCATTAAAGAGTTCATGGACCTAAGCAATAAGAGCATTAAGATGCAGAATTGAAAATGTTTAAACTAACATGGAAGCATGTTCTATTCCATACAAGATCTTCCTTATTTAAAGCATAGAAAAATAAATGGAGTAACGAAGGAACTCCACCACCTTTTACTTTTGTGGCCGTCCTTGCTCTTTTCCTTGCTGGTCCTCCTTGTGTCCTTTTGCACTTCCTCGCAGCCGTGCCAATCTTGCTTGCTTCCAATCCGCAATTGCCTTCCTCACTGATTCATGGCTCTCTTCCACCCTTTGTCTCTCTTCTCATGCTAATTCATCCCTCACTTCTTCATACCTTGCAATTCCTGGGTGTAATATAGGCAGCTGTCCTACTAGGTACCCGAGCCTAGCTTGAGTGTTTATGTGATGTCCTGTCTCGCTCATGTAAACACTTTCTGCAAATGCCCTTTGCTCGTCCAGTAGTTCTGTGTGTTCTATCTGCCTTCGATGCATCTCATGTATGTGTGCCCCTTGATGTGCTTGGATGTTGATTAGCCTCTGGATGGACTCTTGTTGCTCGTTTTGCCTTTGCTCCATCCTGTTGAATGTTTCTCCCCATTGTTGCCCTTGACTTTGTTGCTGTTCTATCATCTGCCTTTGCCACTCTCCTTGTTGAGTTATCCATCTTGATAGTGCTTCCTCTTGCTGTCTCATCATCTGTAGTTGTAGCTCTTTCTGTGCTCCTTGGCCTTCCAAGTACTGTCTAGACAAACCATCAAGTGCTTCCTGTAGTTGATGCATGTCCAAGGTCTGTGGTGCTTGCCCCTCTGCGGCTTGTCCTTCCACTCCTTGAGGCCCTGTACTCTTTCTTTGCTTCTTTTGAGGTATGGGGGATGCTGCAGCATTCATCCTTCGAACTGTTATTGGAATGCCTTCCTTTATCCATACAGGATCCTCATCCTCAAACTCCACCCCAGCTTTCTTGCATAGTCTGTAAATAGTGCTGGGGTAACCTAACGTCCCTCTTGCGTCACTTTTCTCTGCCATCTTTCTAATGCCTTGAGCTATGATTTCATGAACCTTGATTTCTCCTCCCTTGAGTATGCAATGCACCATTGTTGCCCTTTCCAGATTCACCTCCGAGTTGTTTGCAGCTGGGAGGATAGACCTCCTCACTAGCTCAAACCACCCCTTGGCTTCAGGAGTGAGATCTGTTCTCTTGATGAATTTTGGCTTATTTCCAGCGCCCCTTTCCCAGTCAGCTCTGGGTACACAAAGGTCTTGCAGGATCTGGTCATAATTGGGGTTGTTGTCCATCCTTGAGTGATAAATTTCTTCTTCAAATGGTATAGACCGTAACTTCAATGCCCTCATTACACTCATGGGACCAAAATCCACCATTTTTCCTCTCACAAAGCTTATATACGACTCATCATTCTTATCATACCGGACTGTATTTGCATAAAATTCTCTTATGAGGTTTGCATTCACCTTAGTAACCGGGTCAGTGAGGAGCTCCCATCTTCTCCTTTCTACCTTCTCTGAGATTTCCGGGCACTCACTCTTCCTAACTTGAAATCCCAACTCATAGATGATTTCCTTACCAACCATCCACCCGTATTCCAATGCATGATGCAAGCTTCTAAACCTCTTCTCATCAAACGGGTGTTCCTCCATGGGTTCCTTTCCTTTCCTTCTCTTGGCACTTGAGGATGCCATGAATAATAGTTCTTATGTGAAGGTGATAAGGTTGTGGAGACTTCTGGTTGTTTAGGGTTTTATGGCTATGAGGAGAGTGAGGGGGGAACGTTTGTAATCAGATAAGAAGTGCTGAGTTTCTAAATGGATATCTATGAAGAGTGTGTGATGAAGGTTAAGAATGGGCACAGATCAATGGCTACTTATACAGAGATGTTGTAAGTGAATGGATGGTGTGGATTGATGAACTTGTTGCTAGATGGACGGTTGGGGTTATGCATGCTAAAGGACAAGGATCACCACTTTATTGTGGTTATTGGTTCGGTCATCAAGGTTCCTCTTTCTTCCATGTTGCATGGCAACATTTTCCAAGGCATTCTTTCTTGAGTCACGTGTGTGTATCTCTTCATAAAGTGCTGAACCATTTCTTTTCACTTGTCCTATCAATCTCCTCAATGTTCCTTTCTTTTTCCTATAAAGATGAAATAAGAAGAGTAAGAACTACCTTTTTTTTTAAAAGAACAAAAATGCATTAACATCTACAGCTTGGATAATAAAAGAATTTGCTTATTCCTGAATTCCACTAACTGACTAACTATGTATCTTCATATGCAAAATTGTGACACCATAGGGTGACACCAAACTTAGTTTGGAGCACTGTGATGAAAAATTGTGTTCAAAGCTTTAAGAATCATGCTTTGAACACCAAACTTGTTCTTCTCTATATTCTGCATATAAAAATTTCACATGTGTTTGTCAATTTTTGGTTGGAATTCATGAATGATGATTTATTCACTACTTCTGAAAGCATGTAAAACATGGGCTGCCTCCCATGAAGCGCTTCGTTAGCGTCACTAGCTTGACGTTACCCCCTTATTATGGTGGTTGGTAATGCTTAAAGTCTTCTCCTCTGGCAGTTGACTTGTATCCATTGGTTGTATCAATGATCTCTATATGCTCCAAAGAGAGAACTCTGTTGATGGTGAAGACCTTAGGTAACTGAGATGGTACAGTAGGGAGATTAGGGGGGATATCTGTGAAATAGGCTGAGACTACTTTATCTCCTGGAGAGAAATCTTCCGTAGGAATCTTCTTGTTCCGCCACCCCCTTGGTACCTTCTTCTTTGCTCCTGGTGCTGTTTTCTTACTCCTGGTGGCCTCCTTCTTTGATGAGCTTTTGTTAATGTCCTCACAAGCTTCTGGTGGCTTAGGTTCCTTCAATTTTTCCTTGACCTATGGCACTTGCTGCTCGCCTCGTCCATCAACCCAGTGAATCTCAGAATGGGCTGGCTGTTCTCCAATGCTTGCTTCTTCCTTTAGTATCCCATGATGATCTTTGCTCGGTTCTTTGTCCTCTTCATCTTTTTCTAGTGAGAGTTCGAAAACACTGAAGCTCAGTTGTTCATCATGGATCCTTAATATTAGCTCCCCTTTCTCCACATCTATGAGTGCTCTAGCAGTAGCGAGAAATGGTCTACCCAGTATGATTGGGTGCAGGTGACTCTCTTCCATGTCCAGGATGACAAAGTCTGTTGGGAGAAAGTATTTTCCAACTTTGAGCAACACGTTTTCTACCACTCCTATTGCTTGCTGTTGAGTCTTGTCAGCCAGTCTTATGACTACATTTGTAGATAGTATCTCATTGATCTGCAGCCTTTTTACCAGGGATAGGGGTATTAAGTTGATGCTTGCTCCTAAATCGCAAAGTGCTCTATCAAAATTTGTTTCCCCTATAGCACAAGGCACATGAAAACTCCCTGGGTCTTTTCTTTTCGCAAGAAATTGTGTTTGAACGAGGGTGCTACAATCTTTGTTCATCACTATAGTCTGGCCCCTTTTGAGTGAGCTCTTCCTGGGAAGTAGTTCCTTCATATACTTGATGAATGCTGGCATTTGCTGAATGACTTTGATGAATGGTATGTTCACATTCAAAGATGCAAACGAGTCTAAGAACCTTGAGTACATTCTCTTTCCCACAGCACCCTTTAGCAGTTGAGGAAATGGTGCATATAGTCTCAGCAGCTCCTATTCTGAGATTTCTGGTTCATGTTGGTCCTTCTTCTCCTTCTCTACTAAGGTATTTTCAGGTTGTTCTGACAGCTTGCTTGGCTTGTCTTCAGTCTCCTTGTCATTTGTAGTGACCATATTGTAATCCTCCCATCTTACTTTCTTTGTTTCACCTCTCGGATTCTTCTCCATGTCACTTGGGAAGCTATCAGTGGGTCTGGGAATCTTCTCAGACAAATATCCCACTTGGAATTCCAGCTTCTTGATTGCTTCCCCCCGATTCTTTATATTGGCTCTCACCTCCTCTTTGAACACTTTATTGTCTTGAATGTCTTTGCATATGCTTTCAAGTAAGGTTTCAATCTTAGAGATTCTGTCATCAAATGATGGTATGTTGGGAGTAGAGGTAGAAGGGTGAGATGTATTGATGTGGTTTTATGGGTGAGATGTATTGATGTGGTTTTATGGGTATGTCCTCTGTGTGAATTGTTGGGGGGCTGTGTTGTTGTTGGAGTTGTGACATCTCTGATCTTAGCCCTGGTCTTGTTGATTACCCCACCCAAAGTTTGGGTGATTCCTCCATCTAGGGTTGTAGGTCTTGGAGTATGGATCATGGTTGTATCTAGGTGAATTCCCAATGTAGTTGGCTTGCTCCTGAGTGCCTTCTTCCTCTTCACTTGCTTCCTCTTGAGTTGAAGTGGTGATTGCTGCCACTTGACTTCTCTCCATCTTCTTAGTGAGGTCAGCTAGCTGCTTGGTGATGAGCTTGTTTTGAGCCAGCAGAGCATCTACATTGTTCAGCTCCATTACCCCTCTAGTGTTTCCTCTTTCGGAAGCATAGAAGTAATCATTCTCAGCTACAGTTTCAATGACATCTATGGCTTCCTCAATGGTCTTCTTCTTGTTTAAAGAACCTCCGGATGAATGGTCTATGGCTTTCTTAGATTCATATGACAGTCCTTCATAGAAGATGTGTAGCTGTACCCATTCATTGAACATATCAGATGGATATCTCCTTGTTAGGTCTTTAAACCTCTCCCATGCTTCATATAGTGTCTCACCATCTTGTTGCCAGAAAGTTTAGACCTCAGCTCTCAGCCGATTGACTCATTGAAGGGGGTAAAATCTTGCTAAGAACTTGTTCATAACATCATCCCAAGTTGTCAAGCTCTCCTTTGGAAAAGACTCCAACCACTTGGTTGCCTTGTCTCTGAGGGAGAATGGGAACAACAACAGTCTATAGGCGTCAGGTTGAACGCCATTGGACTTCACTGTGTCACATATTCTCAGGAAGGTGCTTAAGTGTTGGTTGGGGTCTTCTTGGACACCTCCTCCGAACGAGTAATTGTTCTGAACAAGGGTGATGAGCTGTGGCTTTAGTTCAAAGTTGTTGGCATGGATTGTTGGTTTTTGGATGCTACTTCTGCAGTTCCCTGGGTTTGGGTTGATGTAAGAGCCCAAGACTCTTCTATCTTCCCCACCAGGATTTGCTCTACCTCCTCCACCATGGTTGTGAACCTCTTCCTCACGATGGTCCTTCATGGTTGTTTCAAAGTATTCTTCAAAGTGTTCCTCTTCTTCAAAGTGTTCCTCTTCTTCTTCAGCACCCACTACACGTTTTTCTTTTGCCTCCCTTCTTAATCTTAAGAAGGTTCTCTCAGGTTCAGAATCAAAGAAAGTTGAAGCTCCGCTTCTTCTCCCTGTCATACAACCAACAAAGTACAAGCAAGAAAAGCAATGCAGAAAGTATCTTGTTAGAAATACTTGTTAGTGTCAGTGATGCAATATATCAAACAGTTAGTGGGTTAGTGAACTGAATTGTAAATAGCAAAGAAAAACTCAGAAATAGGGGAGGGGAAGAATTAAACTAAGACGGAAATCAAATTAACCAAACAGAAAATTAAATCAAACAAAATACAATTGCTCAATCTAGTGATCCTCTAATGTAATCATTGTCGATGCACAATCAATCCCCGGCAACGGCGCCATAAACTTGATCGGGTAAAATTTGTCTCTCAACAAATTCCCATTCGGCAAGTGTACCGAATTTGTCGTCAAGTAAAAACTCACAATAGAGTGAGGTCGAATCCCACAGGGATTGATTGATCAAGCAACTTTAATTAGAGGAATGATCTAGTTGAGCAAATCCATTAATAGAGTTGATAATTGCAGAAATTAAAATGGCAAGAAAGTAAATGACTGAAAGTAAATAGCAGAATTGTAAATGGGAATGGGGGAATTGCTCATAAAAGTAAATTGCAGAAAATAAAGAGAATGGGTAAGATCAGAAATGGGGAATTCATTGGGCTTAGGAGATGTTGCATTCTCCGGATCAATTTCATTTTCATCTCTTCCTCAATCAATGCACTCATTGATCTCCTTGGCAATCTTAAGTGATTAAATCACAATTTCTTGCAATTCAATCTCTCAAAACTTGATCAATAGCCAATTCCTTGGTCAATTGCTCATGAGAAGAGATGAAGTGTGGTCACTGATTATACCACATGCACTTCCCAAATCAAATGCTTAGAGGGTTATAGCCACATACCCATCCACACTCAATTTGGTCCAGCATGAGAAAGCATTTCTAGCTAATCTCTTCATTCCTCTTTCAAGGATCCGAAGAGATCCATGTTTGAATAGCTTCTTTTCCAAGATCACTATCCAATTGGATGAAGATTGAAAGCTTTCAAGTAAAATCAAAAGAGAAGAAAGAAGAAGAACAAGAAAATTAGTATTGATCCATCAAATTACAACAGAGCTCCCTAACCCAATGAAAGGGGTTTAGTTGTTCATAGCTCTAGAAATCAAAATCCAAGATGGAGAATACATGATAAAACTTAGAAGTGCAGAGAAAGTAAATACAAAGAGTAGTTCTCTTTTTGTTCGCTTCCCCAAAAGCTTTCCTCTATTTCAAAACTACTCATATGTATACTACTCTTCTCAGGTTCTAGTTAGCTCTTCAAGTCTTGGGCCTTTGGATCTTTGAGTTTGAAGCAGTTCCTTTCTTCATTTGGGCTTGGCTCACTTGCAGAGAGAAAGTGTGAAGTGGGCAGAGACTTTAGCTCAAGACGTTAGGGGTGTTTAATATTTAGTGAAACTACAAGTTCGAGGACGTTAGTGACACTTAACATTGTCACTAACGTTCCCATGCACCCCTTGCCTCACGTTAAAGCTCATGTTAACTAGGTTAACGTGGCTTCTAACATGGCTTTTGCCAACCTTCGAGAACGTTAGTGACATTCAACATTGTCAG
>NC_029774.3:100073503-100080211 GCF_000817695.3 Arachis duranensis | reverse complement strand
TCGTTAGCTTCCACGTTAACCAAGTTAACGTGGAGGTTAACGTGGCTCTTGGGGGTTGTGTGGTTGCTCCAACGTTAGTGATAATGTTGAGTGTCACTAACGTTGTCGACAAATCTCCCTTTTTCACGTTAGCTCCCACGTTAACCAAGTTAACGTGGGAGTTAACGTGGCTCTTTGCACCTTAGGCCAACGTTAGTGACAATGTTGAGTGTCACTAACGTTGGCTTCTCTTCCCCCTTTAACGTTAGAGGCCACGTTAACTAGGTTAACGTGGCTTCTAACGTGGCCATTTGTGAGCAGTTGCCAACGTTAGTGACAACGTTGAGTGTCACTAACGTTGGCTCAACTTCTCTTCTCCACGTTAGAGTTCACGTTAACTTAGTTAACGTGACTCTTTAACGTGGGCATTGATGGCTTTTGAGAGTGTTTTTGGCAATCACTTTTCTCCTTAACTTTGCAAGTTACCTCCCATTCCTTGCTTCCTTTGGTCCTGAAATCAAGCAATAGAGTGCATCAAAGTTCTAGTCCAAGTCATGGGTAATGCAATATACACTTTTGTCATTGAAAACATGCAAAATCCTCATGAAATAATGTAAAATGCACAATGTATGCTTGAATCAAGGTCTGAGTGAATATCTGCCCAAAACTAAATTATTTCCTAAGAAAATGCATGAAATTACCTAAAAACAGTAAGGAAAAGGTCAGTGAAACTGGCCAAAATGCCTGGCATCAAATCACTCAACAAACATATCAAGGCATCGAATGGAATTAAGGTGAATTAAATTCATCAATTTAAAGGCCTAAAAAGCATGTCTTTACTCTTAAGCACAAATTAGGAGAAATTCAAAAAAACATGCTATTTCATTGAATAAATGTGAGAAAAGTTGATAAAATCCCCTAAATTCAACACAAGATAAACCACACAATTGGGGTTTATCATCTATATGATTATTATGCCTACCTGCTGTAATTATATTCTACTTGTGTTTGCTTTGTCTGTATTTTTGTTTGTTTGTGCTATGGAGTTTGGGAGAAACTGAGGAAAGTGAGAAGCTAAAGGATCAAGTTAGGTTTGAGTTAGAATTTTGAGCCCTTGGCTACCCCACCTTGTTTATGGCTTATTTATGGTTGTAAATAATAGGTTTAATATATTGTTGGAAGTTCTAGGATCGCCTTTGCCTTTTCTGGTACATTATATGTTAGTTATGTGGGCATTGCTACCATGCTGAGAACCTTTGGTTCTCATTCCATACGTGTTGTTGTTTTTCAGATGTAGGTTGAGAATCACCACACTTTGTGTTCATACCCTGAACCGAGATATACGGTCCAGGTTGGACGAAGACAAAAGTGACCGACATCTTGTAAGGTTGGTCATCACCAACCTCTTTCTAAAGAGCTCGGCCAAATCACCATAGAGGCCTAAATAGGCCCAAAGTAGAGGATTACAGCCCACCGGAAGGTGGCTGGCCAAAAGATAAGTGATCTCACCCACAAAAGATAACATAAGATTAAAAACTTATCTCAAGGAAAGTCACCCCACACTACTATAAATATACTGGAGCACCCAGGAATAACTCATACTCCAATTCTACAAAAAACCTGCTTAAAGCCCGTGCTAACTTAAGCTTCGGAGTCTCTTGCAGGTACCACCACCCTCCGGTGAATCACGAACCAGCAGCACCTCAAGCTCCAACAAGTTGGACACGGCAGCTCCGATCACGCCAGAAGATCTCGTCCGAGATCGACCTCATCGTTTCAGGTAACCCTCGGAACATTGGCGCTGTTGCCAGGGAACCTGGAAGTCATCCCATCACCATTGCGAACAACCCTACCAACGATCTCAACTCAGGATTGGAAAAAGAAACGTCACTCAAGAACACGAATGCCACACCAAACTCTCCAAAGGACGCACACCAGTCCAAGGAAGACAAGCAGCCTCAGAACACTGAGAGTTTAGATATCATTCATGAACAGCAGGATCGCCTCAAATAACTTGAATAAGAAGCTGAACAAAAGCGTAAAGCCGAGCAAGATCTTCAGAGAGAAACAAGGAGGCGTCGAGAATTGGAAGATAAGCTCCTCAAGCTCGAAGCTGATCTCAAAAATAAAACTACTCGATCCAACCGCGAAGATAGCCCCCACAAGGACCAAGACCCATTCACAAAGGAAATCATGAAAGTGAAAGTCCCAAAGGACTTCAAAGACCCTGACATAACCCCCTACGATGGTACGTTCGACCCGAGTAATCACCTCAGCAACTTTAGGAGTCGGATGTACATCACAAATGCCTTAGATGTGACCCGTTGCAAAGCTTTCCCGACCACCTTAACCAAGACGACAATAAAGTGGTTCGACAGCATACCACCAAGGTCAATCACAAGCTTCGATGACCTTGCCAAGAATTTCCTAGCCAGGTTCTCCATCCAGAAAGACAAAACCAAGCACGCTCTAAGCTTGCTAGGGATTAAACAAGGAGCTCGGGAAAGCCTCCGCGGTTACATGGAAAGATTCAATAAAGCATGTTTGGACATACAAAATCTTCCAACAGAAGCAGCCATCATGAGTCTCATCAATGGCCTACGGGAAGGACCCTTTAGTCATTCCATATCCAAAAAATACCCAACATCTCTCAATGAGATTCAAGAACGGGCATAAAAATACATTAATATGGAGGAGAACTCCCGATTAGGAGAAACCTCAAAGGCTGGATTCTCCTACCCACCTCGGGACAATGATAAAGAGTCTAGGAAGAAAGAAGACCAACCTACTAAGAAATCCAGAAACTACCACAACTACACCCCTCTTCAGGTGTCCCTTGTGGATGTTTACCAGGAGATATGCAACACTGAGAATATCTCACATCCTCGCCCGATTAAACACAAGAGAGGAGGAAGTTGGACAGAGTATTTCGAATACCACCAAATCTACGGGTACGAGTGCTACGACCTAAAGAATGTCATAGAAAAATTGGCACAAGAAAGGAGACTAGATCGGTTATTAGCCAATAGAGCAGATGAACCAAAAAAGAGAAGAAGGGATGAAGAGGTCAGACGAGTTGAACGTCCCCCTCACACCCCTGAGAGACATGTTCACATGATAAATGGATGATTCACAGGAGGAGGCATCTCTAAGTCATCCCGTAAAAGACACCTTAAATAGGTGTATCACGTCGGAGAATGGGATAGGTCACCCGACCTTCCCACTATTACCTTTTCTCAAGAGGACGCCACAGGCATCATACCGAGGCATGACGACCCCGTGGTCATTACCATCATACTCGCCAATGCCAATCTCCACCGAACGTTGGTAGACTAAGGAAGCTCCATGAATATCCTATTCAAATCCGCCTTTGACAAGCTCGGTCTACAAGAGAAAGAGCTCAGAGCATATCCAAATACCTTGTTCGGACTCGAAGATTCCCCAATCCAGCCACTTGGTTACATCCCACTGCATACAACATTTGGAAAAGGAACACGGTCTAGAATACTGAGCATAGACTACATCGTAGTCAACGTGAGCTCCGCATACAACACCCTCATAGGTCAGACAACGCTAAATCAGCTCACCGCGATGGTCTCCACTCCATACCTATGCATGAAGTTCCCAACTACAGAAGGAATCACCACCATAAAGGGAGACCAAAAACTCGCGCGACGCTATTACAATGAAAGTCTGAACCTTAAAGGTGACCCCAGAAAAAAAGAAACCAATACTATAGAAATCGGGGGAATCCAAGCTCGCGAAGAACTCCGCCCTCAACCAGAAGATGAGACCGAAGAAGTTCAGATCGAAGACACTCAAGACAAAACAACAAACATAAAGGCGAATCTAAAAGGAGACCTAAAGGAGCTGCTAACAAAGCTCCTAAAGGATAATTCTGACCTCTTTGCATGGAAGGCCGCGGATATGCCTGGCATCGATCTTGGACTAGTGTGCCATAAACTAGCAGTATACCATAGATCTCGGTTAGTACAACAGAAACAAAGAAAGCTCAGTGTAGAGAGATCGCAAGCTATAGAGGAACAGGTACAGGCCTTGTTAAAGGCAGGGTTCATAAGGGAGGTAAAGTATCCATTATGGCTAGCCAATGTAGTATTGGTCAAAAAGTCAAATGGGAAGTGGTGGATGTGCACTGATTACACCGACCTCAACAAAGCCTGCCCAAAAGATCCTTACCCACTCCCGAACATAGACATACTAGTTGACGCTTCATCGGGATATAAGTACCTCTCCTTTATGGATGCTTACTCGGGATACAATCAAATCCCGATGTATTAACCCGACCAGGAGAAAACCTCATTCCTAACCCCAAGAGCAAACTACCGCTACGTAGTCATGCCCTTCTGACTCAAGAACACAGGGGCTACATACCAAAGATTGATGAACAGAGTTTTCGCCAATCACATCAGGAAGCTGATGAAGTTTTATATAGATGACATGCTGGTAAAGACACAAAGAGAGGAAACATTATTATCTGACCTCACTGAAGTGTTCAATGCCATAAGAAAGCATGGGATGAGACTCAACCCCGCAAAGTGCACTTTTATGGTAGAAGCTGGCAAATTCTTGGGCTTCATGCTCACACAAAGGGGGATTGAAGCAAACCCGGATAAATTCCAGGCCATACATAGCATGAAAAGCCCGACCTATGTCAAAGAGGTCTAGCAGTTTAACGAAAGACTAGCAGCTCTGTCTAGATTCCTAGCTAGATCGGCCTTAAGATCTCTCCCTTTCTACGCAACACTAAGGAAAGGAAAGAGGTTTGAATGGACCCCAGAATGTGAACAAGCCTTCCAAGACTTCAAAACATTCTTGGGGTAACCACCTATCCTAACCCAACCCAGGGAAGGTGTAGAGCTAATCATATATCTCGCTGTAGAAAGTCAGGCGATAGCTTCAGCACTAGTCAGAGAAGACGAAAATGGGCAACAACCTATCTACTTCATCAATAAGAATCTGTAAGGGGCTGAACTAAACTATCAAAAGATAGAAAAGTTTGCCTATGTCCTTATACTTACTTCTCGACAACTCCGACCATACTTTCAGGCCCATACCATCAGAATACGGAGCAACCAACCCATAAAAATTATTCTACAGAAAATAGACCTAGCTGGAAGAATCCTACAATGGGCAGTTGGTTGTCCGAGTTTGACCTCAAGTATGAAGCTCGGAAGAAAAGAAGGTCTTAAGCATATTAGACCAGGACCAAGGGTGGATGACTCCCATAATCAGTTACCTCAAGTCTGAAACACTCCCAACAAATAAAACGGAGGTAAAAAGGCTAGTACGAGAAGCACAATACTACACCATAGTGCACAACATCCTATATAAGAGAGGAATCTCTACACCCCTCCTAAAAAGCGTCCCGACCTCCGCTACGAGGGAAGTTCTAGAGGAAGTCCACCGTGGCATGTGCGGCAACCACCTCGGGGCATGAGCTCTTTCCAAAAAGGTACTCCCAGCTGATTTTTACTGGCCGACCTTGCAAAAGGAAGCAACAGAGTTCGTCAAAACATGCCCCACATGCCAGAACCATGCCAACTTTCATATCGCACCACCCGAGGAACTCAACTGCATCACTTCACCTTGGCCATTTGCAAAGTGGGAGCTCGACCTCCTCGGACCATTCCCCTAGGGATCAGGGCAAGTTAAGTTCTTCATTGTAGGAATAGACTGATGAACGGATTTTCTATCGGTAAAGAAATTCACAAATATATTCGCATTGTAAGTATAGCTTCTAAACCAACAGAAAATCCTTTTGTACAAACGTTTGGTTATCACAAGTAACAAACCCAATAAAATTTATAAACCGAAGTATTCAAACCTCGGGTTGTCTTCTCAAAGAATTGCAGGGAAGTATGCTTTATTATTGATTATAGAAAACAGTATTTTGGGTTTTGAAAGGGTTTTGAACAGGGAAAAAAGATTGCAGGAATTTAATAAATTAACAACTTATAAAACTCTTGGTAAGGTGTGAAAATTGGAAGTTTGATGAGCGGATAATTTATACGCTTTTTGGCATTTTTCTTAGGTAGTTTTTAATAGGTTCAAGCTACTTTTAGGGATGTTTTCATTAGTATTTATGCTAAATTCAAATTTCTGGACTTTACTATGAGTTTGTGTATTTTTCTGTGATTTCAGGTATTTTCTGGCTGAAATTGAGGGACCTGAGCAAAACTCTGATAAAAGGCTGACAAAGGACTGCTGATGCTGTTGGAATCTGACCTCCTTGCACTCGAAATAGATTTTCTGGAGCTACAGAACTCAAAAATGCACGCTCTCAACAGCGTTGGAAAGTAGACATCAAGAGCTTTCCAGAAATATATAATAGTTTATACTTTATTCGGGAATTGACGACGTAAACTGGCGCTCAACGCCAGTTCCATGCTACATTCTGGAGTCAAACGCCAGAAACACATCACAAACCAGAGTTGAACGCCCAAAACACGTTACAACTTGGCGTTCAACTCCAAGATAAGCCTCAGCTCGTGTAACATTCAAGCTCAGCCCAAACATACACCAAGTGGGCCCCGGAAGTGGATTTATGCATCAATTACTTACTTTTGTAAACCCTAGCAGCTAGTTTATTATAAATAAGACTTTTTACTAGTGTATTAGACATCTTTGAACGTTTAGTTCTTAGACCTTGGGGGCTGGTCTCTCGGCCATGCCTGAACCTTCATCACTTATGTATTTTCAACGGTGGAA
>NC_029774.3:100069032-100073388 GCF_000817695.3 Arachis duranensis | reverse complement strand
GCGTGCCTGACAACCACTTCCGTTCTACAAGCGAAAGCTAGAGTGCGTATCTCTTGGATTCCTTAATCAGAATCTTCGTGGTATAAGCTAGAATTGATGGTGGCATTCATGAGAATCCGGAAAGTCTAAACCTTTTCTGTGGTATTCTGAGTAGGATTCTGGGATTGAATGACTGTGACGAGCTTCAAACTTGCGATTGCTGGGCGTGATGACAAACGCAAAAGAATCAAGGGATTCTATTCCAACATGATCGAGAACCAACAGATGATTAGCCGTGCCGTGACAGAGCATTTGGACCTTTTTCACTGAGAGGATGGGATGTAGCCATTGACAACGGTGATGCCCTACATATAGCTTGACATGGAAAGGAGTAAGAAGGATTGGATGGATGCAGTAGGAAAGCAGAGATTCAAAAGGAATACAGCATCTCCATACACTTATCTGAAATTCCTACCAATGAAATTACATAAGTATTTATATCCTTTATTAATAAATTAATTATCTCTTTATATTTTTGAAAACCCAATAATCAATTATTATCCGCCTGACTGAGATTTACAAGATGACCATAGCTTGCTTCATACCAACAATCTCTGTGGGATCGTCCCTTACTCACGTAAGGTATTACTTGGACGACCCAGTACACTTGCTGGTTAGTTGAACGAAGTTGTGAGGTTATATTTAGACCATGGTATTGAGCACCAAGTTTTTTGGAGCCATTACTGGGGAATTAATTTCGAACAACAATTCAAGCATAAATCACAATTTCGTCCACCAAAGTCCTATCCTATTTATCCTTATCAATGGTGATGAGAATTATATTTTTTGCTACCACTAAGTCAACCTCTAACTATGAAGGTAAGTCAAGTAGGTAAATCAATTCAACTCCTAAAGTCCTAGTCAACTATTGAGGAAAGACTAGAGTTATAGGAATCTAAATCAATCAGCAAAGATATTAATTATCAATCACGATGAGTTTGACAACTCAAGAGTTACCAATTAATCAATCAAAGCCAATAGTAAAAAATCTAAATTATAAATAAGGAAAAGCAATCATAAGTCTAAAATACCTTAAATTGTATTAATTAAGAAAATCATAACATGAATGGTCCATAAGCCAATTTGGCAAACTAAAACAAAATAATAGAATGAATAAAAGTAAAAGAGAAATTGAAGTAAAGGAACATTGAACCTGTGATGATGAAGAAATAAATCCTAATCCTAATAGAAATCCGAATCCTAAATCCTAAATCCTAAAAGAGAGGAGAGAGCCTCTCTCTCTAAAAACTACATCTAAATTACGAAAAGTGAAATATGAGTGTATGTTGTATGAAGTATTCCCCCACTTTATAGCCTCTTATCTATGTTTTCTGGGTCAAGAACTGGGTCAAAAACAGCCCAAAATTCGCTGGTAATAAAATCTGCCACGCTGGTTTTTTGTCACTGCGATGCGTCCGCGTGGAGCACGCGTTCGCGTCACCTAGCTATATGGCCACTATAGCTAATTATATATCAAATCGAAGCCCCAGACGTTAGATTTCTAATGCAACTAGAACCGCGTCATTTGGACCTCTGTAGCTCAAGTTATGATCGTTTGAGTGCGAAGAGGTCTGGCTGACAGCTTTGGCAATTCCTTTAATTTCTTGTATTCCTTCCACTTTTGCATGCTTTCTTTCCATCCTCTAAGTCATTCTTGCCCTGTAATCCCTGAAATCATTTAACACACATATCAAGGCATTGAATGGTAATAAAAGATGATTAAAATATATCAAAATTAAGACCAAAGAAGCATGTTTTCAATCATAGCACAAAATCAGGAAGGAGAATGTAAAACCATGCAAATCAAATGAATAAGTGGGAAAAGGCTTGATAAAAACCACTCAATTGAGCACAAGATAAACCATAAAATAGTGATTTATCAACCTCCCCACACTTAAACATTAGCATGTCCTCATGCTAAGCTCAAGAGAAGCTATTAAGGAGTGAAGAAGAATGATAGAGAGTATGCAATGCAACCTATCTATGTGACTGCAACTACATGCAAAATGTTTCTACCTACTTGGTAAAAAGTGAATAAGTTCTCCAAGACAAACATGAATCGAATTTCACTAATTTAAATCACACAATAAAAGACAAGTAAACTTGTAAGAAGTTAGCTCATGAAAGCAGGGAACATAGAATCAAGCATTGAACCCTCACTGGTAGTGTATATCACTCTAATCGCTCAAGTGTCTAGGGTTAATCACTCTACTCTTCCCTAATCATGCTTTCTAAATCTTGTTCCTCATCTAATTAATCAACAAATATTTAGCATACTGCTAAACCCCATTTTTAGGGTTTATCTTGTATTGAATTTAGAGCATTTCATCAACCTTTTGTCACATTTAGCCAAGGAATTAGCATGATTTTGTAATCTCTCTCGTATTTGCGCTTAAGTGTAAAAACATGCTTTTTAAGCCTTATTTCGATGAACTCTAATTCCTCCTTAATTCCATAAGATGACTTGATGTGTTTGCTAGTAATCTCAGGTTAAAATAGGCTAGTCATGGATCAAAGGATCAAAGGAGCAAGGAAGGAAGCATGCAAGTGGAGAGAAGTATAAAAAGCCAAAGAAGTAACCTCAGCCAAGGACGCGCACATGCACAAAGCGCTCGCACGCACATTGCAATATCGACCAGGGACACGTACGCGTACTGTGCGCATCCGCGCTGAAGGCCGCACGTGATTTTTAAAGGAAACTCATGCCCAGCGATTTCTGGGAAGTTGTGGGGCCCGGTGCAACCAACTTTGGCGCCAAAATGCATTAAAAGGACCAAGGATTGAAGGGGAAGGCATCTTTGAAGACTTAGCATCATTTTACACACATGAGGATTAGGATTAGTTAGTTTTAGAGAGAGAAGCTCTCACTTCTCTCTAGAATTAGGATTAGGTTTAGGTTAATTTCTCCTCTTAGATTTAGGTATAATTCATGCTTTAATTCACTTCTCCTTTATCAATTCTTACTCTTCTCCTCTTCCTCTTTCTAGTTATGTGCTTTAATAATTGTAATTTCTTATTTTGTTTTGGATAGATTGTTGTTCCTTTTTTTTCTTTCAATAATGCAATATTGAGGTAATTCATGATAATTGTGATTTTCTTGATTGTTGTTGTTAATTCTTTGCATTCAATTGTTGTTAGAATTCATTCTTGTTGTGATTTGTTATACTTTTCTTTTGTACCTTCCAAGTGTTTGATTAAATGCTTGGAAGAATGTTAGAATAGAATTTTATGTTCTTGACTTGAGAAGGTAACTTAGGATTTCTTGAATTACTAATGTCCAATTGATTGATAGTTGATAGCCATTGACTCTAGCCTTCATTAATCCAATTAGTGAAAAGCTAGGATTTATGGACTAGGATTGATATAACTCACTTGACTTTCCTTTGTTAATTGACTTAAGGATGACTAAATGGGATTAATCCTTGCAACTACCATACTTGTGGCTAGTGATAATGATGAAGACCCTTGACAACCAAACCTTGCCAAGACCATTTTGTTAATAAAATTTCATTACCCTTTACTATTCATGTTTCTCATCTAAAACCCCAAAATAAACAAGTTCATAACCAATAACAAGAACACTACCCTGCAAGTCCTTTGAGAGACGACCCGAGGTTTAAATACTTCTGTTTATAGATTTTAGGTTCTTCTTTTTATCCTTGCTTTCTATAACTTTGTTCTTCATCTAACCAATCAACAATTATAGAATACAGACATACAAAGATCATGAGGTCTTTTTAAGGTTTAATGGGGCCAAGGTAGAGGTAAGGGTGTATGTATAAGGCTAAGTAAGCTAATAAGTGAATCCTTGATTAGTCTAAGATCTCACCTAACATATACATACTTTATACAATTTAAAATGCATTACCTAGCTACCCAAATTTTTCCACTTTTGTATTACATGCTTGGTAGCGTGAAATTGTGATCAATACTTTTCACAAATCAAATAATCCCGGGTAATGAATCCAAAAACTTGGTGTTCAATACCATGGCATAAACACAACTTCGCACAACTAACCAGCAAGTGTACTGGGTCGTCCAAGTAATAAACCTTACGCAAGTAAGGGGTCATCCCACAGAGATTGTTGGTATGAAGCAAGCTATGGTCACCTTGTAAATCTTAGTTAGGCAGACTCAAATGGATATAGTGATGAATGAAATAAAACACAAAGATAAAGATAGAGGTACTTATGTAATTCATTGGTAGGAACTTCAGATAAGCGTATGAAGATGCCTTCCCTTCCGTCTCTCTGCTTTCCTACTGTCTTCATCCAATCCTTCTTACTCCTTTCCATGGCAAGCTTATGCAAGGGTTTC
>NC_029774.3:100066977-100067771 GCF_000817695.3 Arachis duranensis | reverse complement strand
AGAATCCAGATAGTGTTATTGATTCTCCTAGTTGAGTATGATGATTCTTGAACACAGCTACTTATTGAGTCTTGGCCGTGGCCCAAAGCACTCTGTCTTCCAGTATTACCACCGGATACATACATGCCACAAACATATAATTGGGTGAACCTTTTCAGATTGTGACTCAGCTTTGCTAGAGTCCCCAATTAGAGGTGTCCAGGGTTCTTAAGCACACTCTTTTTGCCTTGGATCACAACTTTATTTCTTTCTTTTTTTTTTGTATTCACTGCTTTTTTTTCTTGCTTCAAGAATCATTTTAATGATTTTTCAGATCCTCAGTAACATGTCTCCTTTTTCATCATTCTTTCAAGAGCCAACATTCATGAACCGCAAATTCAAAAGACATATGCACTGTTTAAGCATACATTCAGAAAACAAAAGTATTGCCACCACATCAAAATAATTAAACTGTTATAAAATTTAAAATTCATGCAATTCTTCTCTTTTTCAATTAAGAACATTTTTTTTTATTTAAGAGAGGTGATGGATTCATAGGACATTCATAACTTTAAGGCATAGACACTAAGACACTAATGATCACAAGACACGAACATAGATAAACATAAGCACTAAAATTCGAAAAACAGAAAATAAAGAACAAGGAAATTAAAGAACGGGTCCACCTTAGTGATGGCGGCTTGTTCTTCCTCTTGAAGATTCTATGGAGTGCTTGAGCTCCTCAATGTCTCTTCCTTGCCTTTGTTGCTCCTCTCTCATGATTCTTTGATCTTCTCTAATTTTATGGAGGAGGA
>NC_029774.3:100064664-100065498 GCF_000817695.3 Arachis duranensis | reverse complement strand
GGGATCCTGTGGGGTCCACAGATCCTGAGGTGTCAAGGAAAAGTCATCCCTGCACCAAATGGCATGCAAAAATGCGTTTTTAGCCAATTCTGGCGTTAAACGCCGGGCTGGTGCCCTTTTCTGGCGTTTAACGCCAAGTGCTTGCCCTTTTCTGGCGTTTAACGCTAGTCTGGTGCCCCTTTCTGGCGTTAAACGCCCAGAATGGTGCCAGACTGGGCGTTAAACGCCCAATAGCTAGCCTTACTGGCGTTTAAACACCAGCACGCTCTCCTCCAGGGTGTGCTGTTTTTCTTTCTGTTTTTCATTCTGTTTTTGCTTTTTTCATTGATTTTGTGACTTCTCATGATCATCAACCTACAAAAGAACATAAAATAACAAGGAAAATAGATAAAATATAACATTGGGTTGCCTCCCAACAAGCGCTTCTTTAATGTCATTAGCTTGACAGAGGACTCTCATGAAGCCTCACAGATGTTCAGAGCTATGTTGGAACCTCCCAACACCAAACTTAGAGTTTGAATGTGGGGGTTCAACACCAAACTTAGAAGTTGGTTGTGGCCTCCCAACACCAAACTTAGAGTTTGACTGTGGGGGCTCTGTTTGGTTCTGTTTTGAGAGAAGCTCTTTATGCTTCCTCTCTATGGTGACAGAGGAATATCCTTGAGCCTTAAACACAAAGGATTCTTCATTCACTTGAATGATCAATTTTCCTCTATCAACATCAATCACAGCCTTTGCTGTGGCTAGGAAGGGTCTGCCAAGGATGATGGATTCATCCATGCACTTCCCAGTCTCTAGGACTATGAAATCAGCAGGGATGTAATGGTCTTCAAC
>NC_029774.3:100061088-100061450 GCF_000817695.3 Arachis duranensis | reverse complement strand
AATGAGGAATAATCAAAATGCAACTAAAATCAAATAACAATGCATGCAAGACACCAAACTTAGCAGTTTGTATACTACTGAGACTAATGAGAATGCATATGAGACACATAAACACTCAAGTCAAGAGAATTCAAAGATCAGAGTAATGAAATCATCAAGAACATCTTGAAGATCACTTAAGACACATGCATGAATGCAAGAAGAACAGAAACATGCAATTGACACCAAACTTAAAATGAGACTCTAGATTCAAACAAGAAATTTTTTGTTTTTTTATGATTTTGTAAATTTTTTGTGTTTTTCGAAAATTAAGTGGAAAAAGAAAATAAAGGTATCAAAATTCTTAATGAGAATCCCAGGAA
>NC_029774.3:100059619-100060096 GCF_000817695.3 Arachis duranensis | reverse complement strand
GAACAATAGTAATTGCATTAATACTCGAGGTACAGCAGAGCTCCACACCTTAATCTATGGTGTGTAGAAACTCCACCGTTGAAAATACATAAGAACAAGGTCTAGGCATGGCCGAATGGCCAGCCTCCCAAAGAGGGTTCAATCATAAAAACATGATCAAAAGCTCCCCATACAATAGTAAAAGGTCCTACTTATAGAGAACTAGTAGCCTAGGATTTACAGAGATGAGTAAATGACATAAAAATCCACTTCCGGGCCCACTTGGTGTGTGCTTGGGCTGAGCATTGAAGCATTTTCGTGTAGAGACTCTTCTTGGAGTTAAACGCCAGCTTTTGTGCCAGTTTGGGCGTTTAACTCCCACTATGGTGCCAGTTCCGGCGTTTAACGCTGGAAATTCCGAGGGTGACTTTGAACGCCGGTTTGGGCCATTAAATCTTGGGCAAAGTATGGACTATCATATATTGCTGGAAAGCCCAA
>NC_029774.3:100048847-100059396 GCF_000817695.3 Arachis duranensis | reverse complement strand
AGTAAAGTCCAGAAAAGTGAATTTTAACTAAAAACTAATAAAAATATACTAAAAACTAACTAGATCATACTAAAAACATACTAAAAACAATGCCAAAAAGCGTACAAATTATCCGCTCATCAATGCTCATGTATCAAACTTATTTTTGAATTTTGTCCCATGTGCATTGATTCTTTTTATTTTGCATTTGGGGTAATATTATTTTTTTGTATCCCATTATTTAATTACTTAAATTTTTTATTTTTTTATCAATGCACATGGTAATTTAATTATTTTGATTTCACATGAGCATGCTTCCCAAATTTTCAAATAACTTATTCAATTTAATTCCCTACTTTTTTTATCATCCCATATTCCCATAAAATTCCATACACTTAAATTATACACAATATCTATCTTAAGCTGACCAAGGATTCAACTTGGGATTTTTATTTTGTTTTTCTGCTTAAGGCTAGTAATGTGGTTATAAAATAGAAGAGGGGGTAGAAAGGTTCAAGGGGGCTAACAAAGATGGCATAAAAGGTAGGTTTATTTGGAATAAGTGAGCAAAAATATAAATATTGGCCTCAATCATATGCAAGCATGTAAATATACTAAATAATGGACATATAAAATGGAACAAAATATAGATTGCAGTTATAGAAAAGGAAACACACAAGAATAAAATTCATGGTTTAAATAATGTAACCATGTTTATAAGCTCAAAATCTCACAGGTTGTGTGTTCCTACAACTTCCAAACAAGTTTAACACATAGAAAATTTTAATTTTTAATTTAAATTAGTGAAAATTTTCAAAAATAGGGTCTTAAAAAGAAACTTATTATTTTTCAACCAAGTAGTACTTATATGCAAATAATCAACTACACATGCAATTTATTATGCAATGCAACAATGAACAAACAAAGAAAATAGAGTATTGGTGTTGAGAAGAGAATAACTAACCCGTGGAGATCGGTATCGACCTCCCCACACTTAAAGATTGCACCGTCCTCGGTGCATGCTAAGATGTACAAGTGGACGGGCTGCTCCAACTGATGTCTGTCTCTATAGATTGTGCAAATTGACTTGCTTGTCTCCCCATATAGAAGTTCTTCCTTTTCTCTTTTCGGTGGCCATCCTGAAAAAAGAGGAAAAGAAGGAAAGTAACCCAGAAATAAAGATAAGAACATAAATAAAATATGGGTGTTAATGCCAAATAATAAAGGTCTCAATTACATGGTAGCTACAACATGCAAGTGAGAAAATAGTAAGAGCAAATGGCATATCAATAGTGCAAAAAGTGCAACAAAGGAGAAGAGAGTGTGGGTAATGCAAGATAGTGTAAGTGCATATCAATGCAAAAGGAATATCAGTATTATAAAAATTAGCATTGACTTATGAATAATAATACCCAATCAGAATAAAACAAGTCATGAAGCACCAGAATAATTCAAGAAAAGATGCAATAGTTGAAGAAGAGAATTTTAGCACCAATGGAAAAGAAAAAGAAAGTAAGAAAGGAGGAAGAAATAAATAAGAAGGAAAGAAAAGATTTAGATATGGGAAAGAAAAAGATAAGATATTTGGCTGATTTGGATAAGCTGTACGCCGCTTGTGACGCGGACGCGTGAGTGACGCGTTCGCGTGGATAGCGCTTCTATGAAATGACGCGGACACGTCATCCACGCCGTCGCGTGGATCGATTTGTGCCATTAGCGTGAGGGCAGCCTCGGGGCCGCGCAACTCTCTGGTGAAAAACTTATTTTTCCAAAACTTTGGGTGACGCAATCGCGTGGTGGACGCGATCACGTGGTGGACGCGATCGCGTGGTTGGCCTTGGTTTAAAGAATGGCGCAGACGCGTGGGGCACGCGTTCGCGTGGTAGGGCTTGTGCTTCTACCACGAGGTCAGCCCAATTCCAACTCAACTTTCTGCCATACACCTTTTTTACGTCGATTTTGAGGCACGCGTTCACGTGGGTGACGCGGACACGTGGGAGGCATTTTGCCCACATGACGCGGACGCGTCAGCGACGCAGTCACGTGGGTCAAATTGTGCCAAAGGCACGCCTTCAGCCACACTTTCGTGTGACTCTCTGTTTCTTCTTATTTTCTTCCCAACGCACATACGATGCGGTCGCGTCGGCAACGCTGTCGCGTCGCATGCGAATTTTTTTTATATGCAGTATGCACAATGCAAAATGCAATGAATGTCATGCGAAAATTCTAGGTTCAATCAAAATTCAAAAATAGACTAAAATGGAAAAGAGACGATCATACCATGGTGGGTTGTCTCCCACCTAGCACTTTTAGTTAAAGTTCTTAAGTTGGACATTTGGGGAGCTCCTTGTTATGGTGGCTTGTGCTTGTATTCATCCAAGAATCTCCACCAATGTTTGCAAATCCAATATCCTCTGGGATCCCAAGCTAACCGCAGAAAGCCTTCAAGCAAGCTAAAGCAAGTGACAAGGCCCCAAGAGTGTTGATTGCCAAAATGAATTCCGGAGTCCCAAACCTTGCTTTTGCACCCGTCTTCTTGTTGATCATCATGATTCCATCCAGGTAGCAAGCAATCTGAATTCTCACCAAAGTGGCCAAACAGCTTCCTAAACCCATTCAATTGAGCTCTACACCAAACTTTGCGTTTCAACTTAGAGCATACAACCATGTTGAACCTTGCTTGACAACTCCAACCACTAACCATCTTTCTCTTGCTCTTAATGCCACAAAGAGCTCTAAGTTAACCATCCGTCTCTAAAAGCCCATATTCAAATGGGAAAGTAAAGGTCAAGGATAAGAATTTACCCACTTGAATGTTGTGTTGGATGGTAATGGCCTTGGGATAGGTGTTTCTAATGATCTTGCAAGCTCCATTCCCTTGTGCTTTTCTTTGACAACTTCCACCTCTTTACAATCTCCTTTAATATCAACCTTTTCTTCTTCGTAGATTTCTTCTGATTCAATCTCTGCTTCATTGTTCACCAAGGGCATGGGAGGTTGTGCTTCCTCTTCTTTCATCTCCACGTTAAGTCCAATGGGAAAGGATACAAATGTAGATAAGAATTCATCAATGATCGAATCTATCTCTTGACCATTCCTTTCAAAGTCTTCAATCATGAGATGCCTTGGAGGTTGTGCACCCTTCTCAACATCAGTTTCAAATCTCTTTGAAGGAGGCTCTATAACTTGACTTTCCCATGGAGGTTCAGCATCCCCTAAGTCTTGAACCACTCCTTCTTCTTCAATAATTCCAGCTTCCTTCACTTGTTCCAGTACAAAATCACACTCCTTATTGTCCACTGGAATTTCTAGTGTCTCTTTCATGCTACGTTCTTCATTAGATTCTGCATATGAAGCCATGGGGATTCCTTGAATGTCTGAATGTCGGAAAGATAATCGATTTATTGCTTGATCTAGGTGTTTAAGTATGAAATCGTATTTCTCCTTGATGGCTTCTTTTCTATGATAACTCCCTTCAACTACTCCTTCATCTGCAAAGGTCTCTTCTACCTTCACCTTTAGTGCCTCCTCTAGCTCCTTATGAAGTATGGATTTGCAAAGATGATCCCTTCTCTCTTGTTCCATGTCAATAGCATCAGTGGGATCATGTTGCTCTTGGATAGATGGATGTTGGTGCTCTTCCATGGATGGTGGTGATGGGATGGGGAGATCATTCTGTGGTTGAGATGGAAGTGCATTGGAGCTTGAGGGTTAAACATTGGAGGTGGAGGGTTGGTCCATGCGGGATATAAGATTTTAGAGTGTAGAGGTGAGACTAATAAGAGAAGTAAGTGTGTTCTCCATGGAGGTGTGGGGTGGATAGGAGGGTTCATTATTTTAGGAAACAGATTCATAATATGGAGGTGGTTCTTTTTGATAAGGATATGAAGATGGTGAATATTGAGGTGGTAGTTCTGGGTATGGTTCATATGGTGGTTGGTGTGGTGGATAAGGATTAAGGTCATATGGAGGTGAATGGTGGAAAGGGGCTTGTGAGTATGGTGGTCCAAAGTCATGTTGAGGAGGGGGTTCATAGGCATATGGTGGTGGTTGTTGATAATCAAAAGAGCGTTCACCATAGCCATTGCCTTGATATGCATCACAAAACAGTTGTTGATAGTCCATTGGAGGTGGTTGTTCCCATGAGGGTTGATTAAATCCTTGTGGCTCCTTCCATCTTTGATTGTTCCAACCCTGATGCATGTTCTCATTGTAATCTCCTCTTCCTGCAACATAATTGTAACCAGACTCATAGCCAAAGGAGTGAGAGTTCATAGTAGTAGGAGAAAATAAAAACAAAAACTAACAAAAAGAAAATATTTTAAAAAAGATATGATTTTTGAAAAAAAAAAGATAAGATAAGATTTTGAAAGAGATATGATTTTTGAAAAAAAAAAGATAAGATAAGATTTTGAAAAAGATATGATTTTCTTAAAAGATTTGAATTTTGAAAAATAAGATAAGATAAGATAAAAATTTTAAAATACGATTTTTTTTTTTGAAAAATATTTACAATAACCAATAATAAGGCACATGTTTGCAATTCCCCGACAACAGCGCCATTTTGACGAACGGATTTTCTATCGGTAAAGAAATTCACAAATATAATCGCGTTGTAAGTATAGCTTCTAAACCAATAGAAAATCCTTTCGTACAAACGTTTGGTTGTCACAAGTAACAAACCCAATAAAATTTATAAACCGAAGTATTCAAACCTCGGGTCGTCTTCTCAAAGAATTGCAGGGAAGTATGATTTATTATTGATTATAGAAAACAGTATTTTGGGTTTTGAAAGGGTTTTGAACAGGGGAAATAGATTGCAGGAATTTAATAAATTAACAACTAATAAAACTCTTGGTAAGTTGTAAAAACTGGAAGTCCTATCCTAGTTATCCTTATCAATGGTGATGAGAATTATATTTTTGCTACCACTAAGTCAACCTCTAACTATGAAGGCAAGTCAAGTGGGTAAATCAATTCAACTCCAAAAGTTCTAGTCAACTCCTGAGGAAAGACTAGAGTTATAGGAATCTAAATCAATCAGCAAAGATATTAATTATCAATCACGATGAGTTTGACAACTCAAGAGTTACCAATTAATCAACCAAAGCCAATAGTAAAAAATCTAAATTATAAATAAGGAAAAGTAATCATAAGTCTGAAATACCTCAAATTGTATTAATTAAGAAAATCATAACATGAATGGTCCATAAGACAATTTGGCAAACTAAAATAAAATAATAGAATGAATAAAAGTAAAAGAGAAATTGAAGTAAAGGAACATTGAACCTGTGATGAAGAAGAAATAAATCCTAATCCTAATAGAAATCCTAATCCTAAATCCTAAATCCTAAGAGAGAGGAGAGAGCCTCTCTCTCTAAAAGCTACATCTAAATTATGAAAAGTGAAATATGAGTGTATTTTGTATGAAGTATTCCCCTACTTTATAGCCTCTAATCTGTGTTTTCTGGGCTGAGAACTGGGTCAAAAATAGCCCAGAATTCGCTGGTTATAAAATCTGCCATGCTGGTTTTTCGTCACTGTGACGCGTCCGCATAGAGCACGCGTTCGCGTCGCCTAGCTATATGGCTACTATAGCAAATTATATATCAAATCGAAGTCCCAGATGTTAGCTTTCCAACGCAACTGGAACCGCGTTATTTGGACCTTTGTAGCTCAAGTTATGACCGTTTGATTTTGAAGAGGTCTGGCTGACTGCTTTAGCAATTCCTTTAATTTCTTGTATTCCTTCCACTTTTGCATGCTTTCTTTCCATCCTCTAAGCCATTCTTGCCCTGTAATCCCTGAAATCACTTAACACACATATCAAGGCATCGAATGGTAATAAGAGATGATTAAAATATATCAAAATTAAGACCAAAGAAGCATGTTTTCAATCATAGCACAAAATTAGGAAGGAGAATATAAAACCATGCAAATCAAATGAATAAGTGGGCAAAGGCTTGATAAAAACCACTCAATTGAGCACAAGATAAACCATAAAATAGTAGTTTATCATAGACTATTTCACAAAATGGATTGAGACAGAACCGTTAGCCATTGCCACCGTCCATAGAAGTCGGAAGTTCCTATATAGAAACATTGTCACAAGGTTTGGCGTCCCATGCTCCATTACCACAGACAATGGCACTCAATTTGCCGACATGAGCTTTAGAAACCTTGTAGCTGATTTGAAAATCAAACACCAGTTCACCTCTGTAGAACACCCAGAAGCCAACGGACAGGCGAAAACTGCCAACAAAGTCATACTGGCCGGGCTAAAACGAAGACTACAGGACGCTAAGAGAGCTTGGGCCGAAGAGCTCCCGCAAGTCCTATGGGCATACTGGACAACACCACACTCCACCACCGGAGAATCACCCTTCCAACTTGCTTATAGAATAGAGGCAATGATTCCCGTGGAAGTAGAACAAGGATCCCCTTGAATGATCCTCTACAACGAAGACGCCAACTTTCAAGCTCAAAGGGAAGAGCTCGACCTACTTCTAAAAGTCCGAAAAAGAGTTCGGATTAGAGAAGAAGCGCTAAAATGTTGGATGGCTTTAAGGTACAATTACAAGGTAGTCCAGCGAAGGTTCGCCACCAACGATCTCATCTTAATCCGAAATGATATCGGAGCAGGTCGGTCAGGAAAAGTGAAGCTAGCAGCCAACTGGAAAGGGCCATACCGAGTTACAAACATACTAGGAAAAAGCTACTATAGGGTGTCTGACCTCGAAGGGCGAGAGCTACCTAGGTCATGGCATGCCCAACCTAAGAAGGTACTATAGCTAGGAAATAGTAAAGATCTTAGGCCATAACGCACTCTTTTCCTAAAAAGATTTTTTAATGAGGCGCCAAGCCGAGATCTAAAAAACTGCCCTACCTAGAAGGGTAAGAACTCATATGTACACACTTTTGTTTATATTTTTATCTTATTATTATTTGAATGAAAGTTATCGATTCCCTAAAAAGTTTCCTACCAAGACGCATTAATCTACGCTCGTAAAATGCAAAATTCATCGCTCGATTAAAAGAGGTCAGTAAGGTGAAGCGATAGAAGCAAGTTAATGCAAGAAGTTATAAAAAGTAACCCAGAAAAAGTGACCTGACGAGGTCTAACTAAAAATGGGATTACTAAAAATAACTTAAGAATGCCCGACAGAGAAGTCGGACCGAAAAGGGGACAAAAACATCTCGCAATCGCCAAAAGTGCTCAGCTAAAAGGGTACAAGCCCTGAAAAGAGTTTTACTTAAAGTAACACCACGATATCAAAGACGGAGCTAAAAAGTCATCCAAACAAACTATGAAGAAAAGGTTCCCCATCAGAACACTACCTAAAAAGTTGTTGGAATACGACTAAAAGCCTGGATAGCAAAGGCATACAGGTCGATGTTAGCTAAGAAAAGGGCGTGACCTAAAGAGACAAATACGACCTCGAAAAAGAGAATAAGTGAAAGTCCAAAAGGTTGAAAAGCCCAGGGCCAAAGTGCCTAGCTAAAAGGGTACAAAACTCCTAAAAGGAGATACTACTTAAAAGGCAAAGAACGTAATCTCAAAACAAGGCTAAAAAAGTCGTCCAAACAAACCAAAAAGGTTTTGTACCTAAAGATTATTGGAACTCGACTAGAAAGCCTGGACAGCATATCATAAGGACAACATAGCCAAAAGAGCCCACAAAAGGACTACGTCATCAAAGCACCATGCAAGGTAGCAAAATACCAACCTGCATGGAAGAACAAGAGGTAACAACGGACGCGTAGCAAAGAGCACGAACGGTCCAACGGACTCCTTGAAACTCCAAAGAAAGAAGAAAAGCTTGGGTCAAACCAAAAGCAAAAAAGGAGGAGCCAGACGAACGAAAGTCTCTCGCAAACAAGAAACAATGAAGCAGAAGGAAGAAAGAAAACTTTTCTAAATTCAAATTGAAGGAGAGAATGAAAACGGCAAAAAAAAATTGAAAACCCTATTAAAGAGGCTTTTAGAGTGACCGCACGTTCCCAAGGAAACGCTCTCGAGAAATGAACGGAGCAATAAAGGAGCGAAAGGCAAAAACGCTCCATATTTTAAAACAGCATTTAATAAACGTAAAACCAGGCAGATGCTTGAACATGACTTCCTCATAGGGGTCGAAGTTTAAAAACATGATCTCAAGGGGAAGATCGAAGCTCCAGAAGGGGCACAGTTCATACCCTGAACCGAGCTATACGGTCCGGGTTGGACGAAGACAAAAGCGATTGACCTCTTGTAAGGTTGGTCGTCACCGACCTCTTCCTAAAAAGTTCAATCAAATTGCCATGGCCTAAACAGGCCCAGAGCAGAGGATTACAGCCCACCTGAAGGTGGCTGGCCAAAAGAGAAGTGATCTCACCCATAAAAGATATGATAAGATAACAAACTTATCTCAAGGAAGATCACCCCACACTACTATAAATACACTGGAGCACCCAGGTATAACTCATACTCCAATTCTACAAAAAACCTGCTTAAAACCCGTGCTAACTTAAGCTTCGGAGTCTCTTGCAGGTACCACCACCCTCCGGTGAATCACGGACCAGTAGCACCTCAACCTCCAACAAGTCAGACACGGCAGCTCCGATCACGCCAGAAGATCTCTTCCGAGATCGACCTCATCGTTTCAGGTAACCTTCAGAACACTATGTATTCTTGAGACTCTGAGGAAGCGAAGAACTCTTAGGACTCAGGGTTGTATTTTATTTATATTTATATATGTATATAGATTCTTCACCTTGTATTTTATGTTTGTCCCTCTTAGAGGTTGACTTAGAGAAACAAGTTGTCATTTTTCTATTTTGGGTTACTTTGGGGTGTATATATATGTATATGTATACTCTGGTTGGTCTTTGCTTCGCAGGCCGAGCCTAGAACTTATTAATTACATTTTTGGAACTCTGATCTTATATATATTATCTTTTCCATTCAATCTTATCCACCTTTCTAATTTTATTCGATCGTGAGTGTTGCGTTGTTCTGCTTGTATTTCGTTCAGTAACTTTTCTTCAAGGCTCCAAAATAAACCTCCTTTTCAACTATCCATGATTCCCACTTTTTTTCACACACTCGTACATTCTCTTTTTTATTTACAACACATATGCATTGATTATTATTGAACTTTTCTTGGGGAATTTTTGTCCCCCTTGAATTGCTTTTCTTTTTTTCTTTTTCTTTTTCTTTTATATATATATTTTTTTATTTTTCTTTTTTTCTTTATCATTTTTTTCACTAAAGTATATACAAACGTATCAATGCATATGGTTTTACATATTTAATGTATGAGTATGTACCCAATTCCCAATATTTTCAATAAAAATACAAAAACACTCTTTTACCTCAACTAATGTTCCCAAGCTTTCCCACACTTAAATGATAAATACTCTCACTAACCTAAGCTAATCAAATATCCAAATTAAGGACATTTATTTTTTTCATTTAGGGGTAGTGATGTGCTAAAATTAAGAACAAGAAGGGTTAAGCATAGGCTCAAAATTGGCTATCAAAGGTTGATAAAAGGGTAAGGCCATTTGGGTAAGTGAGCTATTTGCAATGAGGGCCTCAATCATATAAATGCATTCATACACGAAATAATGGACATAAAGAATCAAACAAATCAAAGATTGCAATCATAGAAAGAGAATAATACACACAAGAATGGAAATAAGTGGTTATATGATATAACCACACAATTAGGTTCAAAACTCACATACTTATGTGTTCTTAGCTCAAAAATTATGTTCCAATAATTAATTCCTTCAAGCAAGTTCAACACAAAAAAAATTTCAAATTGGTAGGGTGCCTTAAAATAGTTTCTTAAAAAAGAAATCATCACTCTAACCAAGTAGTTCTAACATAAAAATGGGTAGAATATGTACAAATTCTAACTATCATGTAATCTATCATACAATGCAATGACTAACTAACAAAGACGATTAAGAATTGGTGTTGAAAAAGGAAGTAGTTACCCACGGAGGTCGGTCCTTGACCTCCCCACACTTAAAGATTGCACTGTCCTTGGTGCATGCAAAGAAGAGCAAGGTGGATGGGTTGCTACAACTGATGAGCTCCTTTAAAAGGTTATACGGAGGGACTTGTGATGCATGAAAACTTGTCTCTCAAAAATTTTCCTTCGGCAAGTATACCGAATTGTCGTCAAGTAAAACTCACAGTAAAGTGAGGTCGAACAATAGAGTGAGGTCGAATCCCACAAGGATTGATTGGTCAAGCAACTTTAGTCAAAAGAATATGCTAGTTGAGCTAAACAGAATTTAGATTGGGAACTTGTAAAAATTTAAATGACTGGAAAGTAAATAACAGAAATTAAAGTGCAGAATCTTAAATGGGGATTTGGGGTAATGAGCATGAAAATAAATGGCAGAAAGTAAAGAGAATGGGTAAGATCAGAAATGGGGTAATCAATGGGTTCAGGAGATGTTGCATTCTCCGGATCAAGTTCATTCTCATCTCTTCCTCAATCAATGCATTCATTGATCTCCTTGGCAATCTTAAGTGATTGGATCCCAATTCCTTGGCAATCCAATCTCTCTAAGCTTA
>NC_029774.3:100040097-100047816 GCF_000817695.3 Arachis duranensis | reverse complement strand
CAATGTTAGTGGTGTTCACTTTTACCACTAATGTTGGAGGAAAACGTTATTGGTGTTCACGTTTTCTCTTAACGTTGGAGTTCCCTTTTGCTTCTACGTTAACTACCACATTAACTTAGTTAACGTGGCAAGTAACGTGAGCTATGGATGGCTTCGCAGGCGTTATTGGTGATTACTTTTCTCATTAACGTTGCAAGCTTTTTACCATTCCATGTTAGTGTTCACGTTAACTAGGTTAACGTGAATACTAATGTGGTTCTTCCTTGCTTCCTTTGCCCTGAAATCAAGCAATTAAAGTGCATTAAAGCTCTAGCCAAAGTCATGAGATTATGCATCATCAATTTATCATGCAATTCTAGCAAAATTCTCATGAAATCATGCAAAGTTCACAATAGTTGCTTGAATCAAGGTGTGAGTGTATTTTCATCCAAAACTTGCCTTATTCACTAAGAAAATGCATGAAACTACCCTAAAATAGTAAAGAAAAGGTCAGTGAAACTGGACTAGATGCCCTGGCATCACAACACCAAACTTAAAGCTTGCTTGTCCCTAAGCAAGTACTGAAGCATAAGAAGAATGAAATGAAAGAACAAGAAGATAAAATAGAAGTAAACTTCCTGGTTTATGGGGTTTCATGCATAGCAACTTAGGTTCCTCTCCTTTAGGTTTCAAGCCTTTATCAACTCCTTGGTCACTTTCTTGATTGCATCCTTTGAGACTTCTTTCTTTATTGATCCTTCCTTCTTTTTCAAAGTTTATTTTTTTCTTTTTCCTATGTGCTTTGTAAGAGGGCGACTCTTTATGATAAGCTTTCAGCCAACACTCCCAAACCAGTTGGTTTAAGGTGCTAGGTGTTAAGATACCCCTAAGGACTTACTCCCTCAAGTCTCTTTCACTCATACATACACACCACAGGCACATGGTTTGTTATTTTCCTTTCTTGAGACCTTGGTGTCCAGCACCTCTTTGGGTTACTAAGTGTTCTGTAGCAAAGGTTACTCTTGATAGTGGACTTTCAGCTGATAATCCCGGATTAGTTAATCCAAGTTACCAAGTGATAAGGCACCCCTAAGAGCTTATTCATCCAAGTATATCCCTTGTACATAAACACCACAGACACATGCCTCAATTTTGAAATCCTTGGTGCCTAGCATTGTTTCTTATTGTGTTTCTTTCTTTTTCTCTTTTATTGCTCTTTCTCTTTTCTTATTAGGATCTTATTGTTTAGTTAGTCTCAAAGGGTGTGTCTCAAACATAGGACTCAAGATCGATAGTTGCTTTCTTTCCTTACTTGGTGAACCAACTTAGCTTACTAATCATCCTACCACAAACATTCAGAATGCACTTCATAAAAAAACTCCACTCTTGTTCTTTTCATAACATTTTCTTTTTTATTAACTTAAGGAGACAAGCATACAAGTAAGAAAGATGAAAGTGAACACTCAAGACATTAAGCTAGCACATTTAACCTAAGCAACAAAACTTAAATGCAAAATTGAAAGTCCTAAACTACTCATGGAAGCATGTTCTATTTCATACATGATTTTCCTTATTTAAAGCTTTGAAAAAGGTAAACTAAGAGGGAACTTCACCACCTTTCACTTGTTGGCATGCTCATGTTCTTCTATTTCCTTGCCCTCTTTAAGTTTACTTTGTCCACTTGTGCTTCCTCTCATTCGATTCATTCTGGCTATCTTCCAATCCTCCAGTGCCTTCCTTACTGATTCATGACTTTGTTCTACCCTTTCGCGCTCCACTCGTGCTAACTCATCCTTTACATCTTCATATTTTGTTATCCCGGGATGCAAAACAGGTAGTTGTCCGACTAAGTACCCAAGCCTGGCTTGGGTATTCACATGATACCCAGTCTCACTCATGTAGACACCTTCCGAAAATGCTCTGTATTCATCGAAAAGATCTGCTTGTTCTCTCTGTTTCTGATGCATCTCATGGATGTGTGCACCTTGATGTGCTTGGATGTTGGTTAGCCTTTGGATGGCTTCTTGTTGTTAATCTTACTTCTGATTCATGTTATGGAATGATTCACTCCATTTTCTCCCTTGTTCTATTTGCTGGTCCATCAATTATTTTTGCCATTCCTCTTGCTGATTCATCCATCTAGAGAGTGATCCTTCTTGGCGGTCTATTAATCGCATTTGAAACTCCCTTTGTGCCCCTTGATTTTCCATGCATTGCCTAGATAAGGTATCAATAGCCTCTTGCAATTTGTGCATGCTTAAGGTGGCTGGGTTTGCTCCTGTGGATGTTGTTCTTCTTCAGCTTGATGAGCTGCCCTCTTTCGTACCCTTCGTGGGGGTAGTGGAGCTGCAGCAGCATGCATCCGACGATAAGTGATTGGCATACAAACCTTTATCCACTCGGGGTTTTCATCCTCAAATATCACCCTAGCCAGTTTGCACAGACGAAAAATAGTGCTGGGATAACCCAACTTTCCTCCAGAATCACTCTTCTCAGCAAGCTTCCGAATGCCTTAGGCTATGAGTTCATGAGCCTTGATCTCTCCTCCCTTCATTAGACATTGCACCATCGTTGCTCTCTTGAGGTTTACCTCTGAGTTGTTTCCAGCTGGGAGGATGGATCTCCTTACAATTTCGAACCAACCTTTAGCCTCAAGGAGGAGATCTCCTCTTTTATAAATTTGGGCTTTCTCTTGGGGCCTCTTTCCCAATCTGCTCCTTGCACACATATATCCTATATAATCTGGTCATAATTGGGATTTTTGTCCATTCTCGAGTGATAGCTCTCCTCTTCAAAGGATATGCTTCTCAATTTCAGCACTCTCATGATAGTCATGGGACTAAAATCTACCATGACCCCTCTCACAAAACTTGTGTATGAGTCATCCGCCTTGTCTTGTCTAACTGCATTTGCATAGAACTCTCTTACTAGAGTTGCATTCACCCTTGTGATCGGATCGGTGAGGAGCTCACATCGGCGTTGTTCCACTTTCTTTATGATTTCTGGACACTCGGCTTTTGTGACTTGAAAGCCTAGTTCATAAATGATTTCTTTCTCAGTCATCCACCCATACTGGAGTGCATGATGAAAGGTTCTAAATCGCCCTTCATCAAAAGAAGGATGCTCTATGGGTTCCTTCCCCTTTTGTCTCTTGGAGCTTGATGATGCCATGCAAGATTGTTGATGTGTTGGCTATTCTCAATATGGCTAGGAGTATGTGAGGCCTTTGGTGGAGGATGATGTGTATATGCCCGAAAGAAGGGAGTGGGAAGGGTGAGAATTTGAAGTGTGTACGAAGAGGTTGTGTGAAGGGGTTTATATAGAAAGATGGCAATTGATTGAAGGGTGTGGATTTATGGTGTTGTTTGATAGTGAACGGTTGGAGTTTTAGGATTGAATGAGCACAAGGATCACCTCCTTTATGGGGGTCTTGGTTCGGTCTTCAAAATTTTCCCTCCCAATATTGCATGGCAATACTTCCAAGGACATTCCCCATGAAGACAAGTGTGAAATTCCCTTGGTGTAGTGGCCGAATCTCCCTTTCTCAATTGTCCTATCAAGTACCATCAATGTCCTTTTTGATTCCCTATACACGAAGAAAAAAATGCAATGGGTTATTTGAAATTTTTGGTGGGAAAAAGTGTGAACTAAAAAAAATTCTTTTTCTTTTGTTTTTACATGACTAAATGGTTTCCATGAATGCAGATCAATCAACCATTAAGCTCCCAATGCATGCACGTTGGTACATCAAACTTGTTTGTGATCACATGGTGCAACAAGTTTGGGAAATAAATTCTCCTCACAAGGTATGTCCAAACCTCACTTGGTGTGCTTTGAACACCAAACTTATCATGTACTATACGTTGCATGTAAAGGGGCTTTATATTAGTTGTCAAAATTGATTTAAAATTCTATGGAAATTGCCTTATTACTATTATTAGAGATTTAAGAGCGAGGGTATAGAACATGGGTTGCCTCCCATGAAGCGCTTCTTTAGCATCATTAGCTTGACGTTTGGTCCTTGTTAAGGTGGCTGATAGTGCTTGAAGTCTTCTCCTCTTGCAGTGAACCTATGTCCATTGGTTTTGTTGATAAGTTCCATATGCTCTAAGGACAAGATTTTGTTGATAGTGTACACAGGAGGCAGCTGAGATGGAATAGTGGGGAGGTGAGGTGGTATAGATGGAAAGTATGTAGAAATCACTTCATCACCTGGCGAGAAATTTTCTGTAGGAATTTTCTTATTTCTCCATCCCCTTGGAACTTTCTTCTTTGTATCTCTTGATGCTCGCTTGCTTTCTATAGATTCTCTCTAAGGGATCCTTGTTGTTAACTCTGCATGACTCTGGTGGTTCTGGTTCCCTTTGAATCACCTTTGAATGTGGTTCTTCCTGAATATGTGGCTTTTCAACCCATGGGATTTCCAGTTGTGTTGTTTGTGCTTCACTGCTTGTTTTTTGCATCAGTGCTTCATTCTGCTCTTCTCTTGATTCTTTGTTTTCTTGATTTGCTTCTTATGAGAGGTTGAAAACATTGAAAGTGAGTTGCTCATCATGTATTCTCAATACTAGCTTTTCTCGCTCTACATCTATGAGTGCTCTGGCTATAGCTAGGAATGGTCTTCCCAGAATGATGGGGTAAATAGGATTCTCATCCATTTCCAGAACAACAAAATCTGTCGGAAGATAGTAGCTCCCAACCTTCACCAGCACATTTTCAACCACTCTTATTGCTTGTTTTTTAGTTTTGTCAGCCAATATGATAATTACATCAGTAGGAGTTAGTTCATTGATTTGGAGCTTCTTCATGAGGGAGAGAGGCATTAAGTTGATGCTTGCTCCCAAGTCACAAAGCTCTTTGTCAATCATTATTTCTCCTATGGCACAAGGAATGTGGAAACTCCCTGGATCCTCTTTCTTTGTGGGTGGCCCTGGTTGAATGAGAGCACTGCAATCCCTATTCCTCATTAATTTCATGGTGGTTGCTTGATTTAGAGAAATTATGCATTTTCACTCCAAATCACTTACTTAGGATGCAAGAAAGTGCATAAATGCTAACAAAACAAGTGAAATTAGCTTGAAAAATGGGTATATGATGACCCTTGAATACATTCTCCCTGCTACACCACCTTTAAGCCTGTGGGGAAAAGGTGCATATGGGTTTAATACCTCCTTCTTCTTTAGCTCTTCCTTGGATGTAGGTTGAGTTGTATAGCTTCCTTCCTCCTGCCTTTTTTTTTTGATTATTTTGGAGGTGTTCTACTCCATTTATACTTCCTTCATCACTTGTGGTTATCATTTTGCATTCTTTCCATCTCACTTTCTTTGTTTCTCCTCTTGGATTCTTCTCTGTATCACTAGGGAATCCATCAGTGGGTTTGGGAATTTGTTGAGATAGATACCCTATTTGGGACTCCAATCTCTTGATGTTTTCTCCTTGGTTCTTGATATTGGCTCGCACTTCTTCCTTAAACACTTTGTTGTCTTGGACTTCTCTGCATAAGTTTTCAAGTAGAGCCTCAATCTTTGATAATCTCTCCTCGGTTATTGATGATGGGTTGAGATTAGGTGGTTGAGAAGGGTGGTTAGATGGATGTTGGTAAGATCTCTGTGAGGTGTGTTGATGAGTTGCATTGTTGTTGGAGTTGAGGTTGTGGCGTCTCTGATCTTGCCCTTGGTCTTTTTGGTTTCCCCATCCAAAGTTGGGGTGATTTCTCCATCCAGAGTTGTAAGTTTTGGAGTATGGATCATGGACTTGTCTAGGTGAGTTTCCAACATAGTTGGCTTGATCCCATTCACCTTCTTCTCCTATGTTCGCTCCTTCTTGAACTGATGATGAAGTGATGGCTGCTACAACTTGGTTTTCCTCCACCTTTTTGGTAAGATCTGCTAGCTGCTTGGTGATCATCTTATTTTGAGCTAACAATGCATCCATGTGGTTCAGCTCCATTACTCCTCTAGTGTTACTTCTTTCGGAGGCATAGAAGTAGTCATTCTCAGCAACTGTCTCAATGACATCTATGGCTTCTTCAATGGTTTTCTTCTTGTTTAGAGAGCCTCCTGATGAATGATCCACAGCCTTCTTTGACTCATAGGAAAGACCTTCATAGAAGATGTGAAGTTGAACCCATTCATTGAACATCTCTGGTGAGCATCTTCTTGTTAGGTCTTTGAACCTCTCCCATACTTCATAAAGAGTCTCACCATCTTGTTGCCTGAAAGTTTGCACCTCAGCTCTCAGCCTGTTGATCCTTTGAGGAGGGTAAAATCTTGAAAACTTGTTCACCACTTCTTCCCAATTTGTTAAGCTCTCCTTTGGGAAGGATTCAAGCCATTTGGATGCCTTGTCCCTGAGTAAAAAAGGGAACAAGAGCAACCTATAGACATCTGGATGGACTCCATTGGACTTCACAGTGTCACAAATCCTCAGGAAGGTGGTTAGATGTTGATTAGGGTCTTCTTGAGCACTTCCTCCAAATGAACAATTGTTCTGAACAAGAGTGATGAGCTGGGGTTTTAATTCGAAATTGTTGGCATGTATGGTGGGCTTCTGAATACTACTTCTACAGTTTCCTGGATTAGGATTGATATAGGAGCCTAGAACTCTCTTTCTTGCCCAGCACGGTTTGCATGGCCTTCTCTGGCATGATTATGAGCTTCTTCTTCATGATTGTTCTCCAAATTTTCTTTCATATTGGGTTCAAAGTACTCTTCCTCTTCTTCCTCAGTACCAATAATTCTTTTCCCTCTTACTTCCCTTCTTAGTCTCCAAAGGGTCCTTTCAGGTTCTGAATCAAAGGATGTTGAAACTCCTTCTCTTCTCCCTGTCATACAATAGACAAATTGCATAACAGGAGATAAAATGAAGAAACTATTCTTGTTAGAGTAATTATTAGTGTGAGTGATGCAAATTATCAAACAATTAGTGGGTTAGTGAGCAGAATTGTAATTACCAAAGAAAGTAAAAACAAAAAAATAAAGAGGGTGAAGGGGGTGAGGAAGAAATTAAAACAAACTAAAAGAAATAGACTGCATCAAATAAACAAAAAGAAAAATGCCCAATCTAGTGATCTTCAAACTTAATCATTGTTGATTCAAAATCAATCCCCGGCAACGGCGCCATAAACTTGATGCATGAAAACTTGTCTCTCAACAAATTTCCCTTCGGCAAGTATACCGAATTGTCGTCAAGTAAAACTCACAATACAGTGAGGTCGAATCCCATAAAGATTGATTGGTCAAGCAACTTTAGTTAGAAGAATATGCTAGTTGAGCTAAACAGAATTTAGATTGAGAACTTGCAGAAATTTAAATGACTGGAAAGTAAATAACAGAAATTAAAGTGCAGAATCTTAAATGGGGATTTGGGGTAATGAGCATGAAAATAAATTGCAGAAAGTAAAGAGAATGGGTAAGATCAGAAATGGGGTAATCATTGGGTTCAGGAGATGTTGCATTCTCCGGATCAAGTTCATTCTCATCTCTTCCTCAATCAATGCATTCATTGATCTCCTTGGCAATCTTAAGTGATTGGATCCCAATTCCTTGGCAATCCAATCTCTCTAAGCTTAAACAAATTCCCAATTCCTTGATTTAATTTCTCATGGGAAGAGATGAAGTGTGGTCACTGATTATACCACATGTATTTCCAAATCAAAGTGTTGGGAGGATTACATGTCACTATATCCGCCCAAACCCCAATTTGGTCCAACATGAGAAAGCATTTCTAGCATGATCTCCT
>NC_029774.3:100024434-100039235 GCF_000817695.3 Arachis duranensis | reverse complement strand
GTCACTAACGTTGGCTTTTGTTTTCCTCTTCCACGTTAGAGTTCACGTTAACTAAGTTAACGTGACTCTTAACGTGGATCATTGTCAAGTTCTCCAACGTTAGTGGTGTTCACTTTTACCACTAACGTTGGATGAAAACATTATTGGTGTTCACGTTTTCTCTTAACGTTGGAGTTCCCTTTTGCTTCCACGTTAACTTAGTTAACGTGGCAAGTAACGTGAGCTATGGATGGCTTCGCGGGCGTTATTGGTGATTACTTTTCTCATTAACGTTGCAAGCTTTTTACCATTCCACATTAGTGTTCACGTTAACTAGGTTAACGTGAATACTAACATGGTTCTTCCTTGCTTCTTTTGCCCTAAAATCAAGCAATTAAAGTGCATCAAAGCTCTAGCCAAAGTCATGAGATTATGCATCATCAATTTATCATGAAATTCTAGCAAAATTCTCATGAAATCATGCAAAGTTCACAATAGTTGCTTAAATCAAGGTGTGAGTGTATTTTCATCCAAAACTTGCCTTATTCACTAAGAAAATGCATGAAACTACCCTAAAACAGTAAAGAAAAGGTCAGTGAAACTGGCCTAGATGCCCTGGCATCAACTTGTTTGTTGCCCCATTTAGAAGCTTTTTGTTTCCCTTCTTAGTGGCCAGCCTAAAAGGAGAGAAAGAGAAAGACAATTAAGCCCACAACAAAAATATCAAAGCAAATAGAACATCGGCGAAGGCTAATGCCAAATAAGAGTAGGGTTCTCAACTATATGGTAGCTACACCATGCAAGTAAGAAAGCAATATAAGCAAAGGGCAGGAAAGTCGAAGCATAAGTAAATGAAAAGAATACTCGGAAGCATCAAGTTTAAATAAGAAAGAGTGGATCATGAAAGACAATATGAGTTCATATCAATGCACAAAGGATGCAAGAGTTATCAAAGGTTAAGCATTGACCTAAAAATTTCATCACCAACAATACCAAACAAGTTAAGAAGCACCAAAATGATCCAAGGAATTCTCAACAGTTAAGTAAGAAAATTCAACACCAATGTTAAAATAACAAATTTACAAAAGAAAAGAAGAACAAGCTACAAAAACAAAATTAAAATGCAATAAATGAAAGTATGCAAATGCAATAAACAAAAGAAAATGAAAGATGAGAAAAATGAAAAGTGAAAATTTAAAAAGAGGGAGAAGGAGAAGTGGAATTTTGAAGAGGGAGAAAAAAAAGTAAAAAAGGAAGAATGGAGAAGAAGAAAGGAGAGAAGAAAGAGGAAGAAAGGAGAAGAAACAGGGCAGAAATAGGGCACAAAGGCCACATACGCGCTTCATCCACGCGTACACATGGAAAACAGAGAAAGTCATGTGACGCGTGAGCGTCGCCCACGCTTGCATGTGGCCAGCAGAGAAGAGAAAGGATGCGTACGCGTCAGCCACGCATACGTATGAGGCTAAATTGTGCTCTTCACACAAAAGCAGCACCACTCCAGTGCAACTTTCTGGTTTTTGTATCAGGAGTTCAAACATAAGCATATGACGCATGCGCGTCGTCCATGCTCACACGTGGATGTGCGAAAAGGAACAGTGACGCGTACGCGTCATCTATGCCCACACGTGGAATGCCTTTCTTTTTAAAAGAAGCATAAAATAGAAACAGGGCACTCTACTAACCTATAAACATTCTAAATCAACCAAAATTCAAATTTAACAAAAAAATTTAGTTTTTGAAAAATTTTGAAAGACAAAACAAACAAAACTTGCACTTCAAGCAAAATGCAATTCAAAAACAACTATTTTAATCAAAAGTCAAAACATGAATCTAACAAGCAACCTAGCAGTCAAAGCAATATGTACAAGAGTATAGAAAATAAGAAGAACTACCTACAATGGCAACTCAATTCATCCATTGATTATATATACAAGAGAATGGAAAGAGTTTACCATGGTAGGGTGTCTCCTACCTAGCACGTTTATTTATTGTCATGTTTGTGCTCATCCTTGAAGTTCCAAGGATACTTGCTCCTCAAACGGTTGTCAGAATTTGTGAAGTTCTTTACAAGATGTGAGCTCCCAAAATTGGCATTCATGTTGTGATCTGGGATCCCATATCTTATTTTCACACCCGTCTTCTAATTGATCATCATTGTTCCATTTGGGTGGTAGGCACATAGAATTCTCATTGGAGCACCAAATTCTCCTCCTAGATTCATATAATTTAGTATTCCTCCAACCATGGTACCTATGTCTTGAGGGTTCAACCTTAATGAGCCTAACATCATTTTGCCAACCACTACACAATTTTCTCTTACTCTTCGATCCTCAAAGAACTCTAAGTTGCCCATCTGTTTCAAGCAAACCATATTGATATGGGCCAAGGAAATTAGAGGATGAGATTATTACTCACTCAATTTGTAATTTGGATGGTGACATAGTAAGGAAGGCATCCAATGGCTTTGATAATGTAAGCTCCACTTCCTTTGACTCCTCCTTGATGACTTCCACCTCTTGACAACTTTCCTCAACTTCCCCTTGCTTATCAACTTCTTCCAATTTTTCCTTATTGATCAAAATATATATTGGAGGTTGTGCACATTCTTCCTCAACATCCGTTTCACATCCAATGGAAGAAGCTTCAACAAGATCACCAATGTCACTTAGTGTAAATTTGTCTTCAATGATAGAACTTGTCTCTTGCTCAACCTCCCCTAAATCTTCAACTATTTCTTCCTTTTTAAAGGTCTCTTCCTCCTCCACTTGTTGTAAGACATATCCCATCTCCTTGTCCTCATGTTGAGATTCTAAAATCTCCTTCATGCTCCACTCTTCGGTTAATTTTTCACATTCATCCGTGGAGATGCTTTGTCTATGGTATGAATCCGATGAGTCCAAGTTGGTTTTAATTTTGGTAAGGTTAGCCTCGATAGCTTTGTTCGTCCTTTGGGCTTCCTCTTGCTTCTTTTGACGGATGATTGCTTGAAGTCGATCCATTGCTTCCTTGAGACGATCCCTTGGCTCTTGTTCCACTTGACTAACATAAGTAGGATCATATTGTTTTTGGATCAATGGATATGGATATTCTTCCATAGAGGATTGTGGTGGAAAGAGGAATTCATCTTGTGGTTGAAAGTTCTCATACATGGGAGGTGGTTCATCTTGGTAAGAATAGTGAGGTGGTGCATATGGAGGTGGTTCTTGGGAGTAATTGTGTTGGAATTGTGGTGGCTCTATGTATGGTTCATATGGTTGAGGTATACAAGGTTGGCAATGTGATGGAGGTGGGTAATAGGAAGCTATTTGGTGGTATGATGCTTGTGAGTATGATGGTTGAGGGCTATATTGAGGAGGAGGCTCATTAGCACATGGTGCTTGTGGTTGATAACCACAAGGAGGTCCACTATAGCTATTGGATTGGTATGCATCATGGTACGGTTCTTTCTCATAATACATTTGGAAAGGTTATTGCTAAGAAGGGTGATCAAATTCTTGAGGCTCCACCCATCTTTGATTGTTCCATCTTTGATGCATGTTGTCATTGTAGTTTCCATCTCCTACAACTTAGTTGTAACCACACTCATAGGCAAAAGGATGAGAATTCATAGTGGCAAATAAAAACAAAAGCTAAGAAAAGATAATGAAAGTAAACTCCTAAAACTAGCAACAACTAACAAAGAAGCAAAAAGTAAACATATTCACAATATTCATATATATATATATAATAGCCAATAATATAACACTATTGCAATTCTCCGGCAACGACGCCAAAAACTTGATAGAGAATTATTGTTGTCTTAGAATTTCCCTTATAGAAAAAATTACTTCGTTGTAAGCATAGTTCCAAACCAACCAATAACTCTCCATCAAAGTTTTAATTTGGTTTGTCACAAGTACGAACCCCAATAAAAATAAACCAAGAGTATTTAAACCTTGACTCGTCTCACAAGGAATTGCAATGATGTGCTCAATTATTGTCTATGAAGGAACAAGGGGGTTTGATTTGGTAATTGACAAGAAAAGTATATAACAAGAAAGTAAATGGCAATTAACCAATAAAGGAAAGGAAAAGAACTCTTGGCTAAGGCATGAAAATTGTGGTCACCATCCTTGTCTGCAAACCATATATTGACAATTATGAGGGACTAACTCATCAAGTCTACTTCTATACTAGAAGTAAGTCAAATAGACTTGATCAACATCAGCCATAAGTCCCAACCTAGCTATTAATTAGCTTAATAGTAGGTTAGTGTCAATGGACATTAAATTGATCAACAAGGGACCCAAATTTCCAATCCAATCAGACCCAATGACTCAAGGTCACTCAATTTCCTTAGCCTAGGCCAAGAGTGTAGAAAACTACTCTATAACTAATGAAAACATTTTATCAAACACCTAGAGTGCAATAAAAGTAAACATCACAAATTGCAAGAATTAATGAAACCCATAACTAACATAAGCAAGAAATCAACAATAGCAACTAAGATAAACATAAAAAGACATGAAAACATGAAATTGTATTAAGAGAGAATCAAATCCTACAAGAGTTCATAAGCACAAAATCAACCAAGCAAAGAAAATAACAAGAGAAACTAAGAATATTAAGTCAATAGAACAATAAAATATAAAGAGGGTTGAACTAAAAATAAGAATTAGAACTTTGATCTAAGGAAATTTGACCTAAACTACCCTAAATTCTAGAGAGAATGGAGAGCTTCTCTCTCTAGAATTCTAACCTAAAACATGATGAAAAACTAAACTATGACTACTACCCCCACACCCCCCTCCCCTCATTTTCTTCCAATTATTGGGTTCAAAAGCATCATAAATGAGTTGGATTTGTCCCTCCTTGAGCTCAGAAATCGCTCCCAGCGTTTTTCCTTTAATAAGGTCATGTGCTGCTTGTCACGCGTACGCATAGATCACGCGTACGCGTCACTGGCAACTTTCTCTTTCACGCGTGCGCGTGGGTGACGCATGCGCATCGCTGGCAAATCCCCTCCTCATGCATACACGTGGATGACGCGTGTGCATGGTCTTGAGTTCTCCAAATGCTCATTTTCCATTAATTCTCCTTTTTGCATGATTTTCTCTTCACTTCTTTGATCCATTAGTTGCCTTTTAACCCTGACATCAATAAGAAATACATCAAGGCACCGAGTGGAATCAAAGTGGATTAAATTTAACCAATTAAAGGCCTAAAAAGCATGTTTTTACTTTTAAGCACAAATTAGGAGAAATTCACAAAATCATGCTATTTTATTGAATAAATGTGAGATAAGTTGATAAAATCCCTTGAATTTAACACAAGATAAACCACAAAATTGGGGTTTATCAGAGATACATGTATTCTTATTTTGTTTACACTGTAAACAAGATAAGAGATATAATGCATTTTGATAAAAACAAAAATTTATAAATTATATATTTTAATAAATAAAATATTTTTTATTTATTTAAAAAATCACATATTTTGTGCGAGTAGTTACGGAAAATAGATCCTCTCAATTTTTTTTAACAATTGAGAGAGTAAAGTGTGATCTCTCACTATTAATTTTATAAGTGAGACTAAATAGAGATCATACTTTACACTCTTAATTTTTTTAACAATTGTAAATATCTATTTCCCGATTAACGCTTGTGCAGCAGCACCACTACCATTCATCAAGCCGAAGAAAAAGAAACCACCAAAACTGCCGTAACTTCCAAACGTCCACCTCACCATCTTGGCCGGCTAAAATGTCCGCAACTTTTATTCCAAAGGGTTGTTGTATTACTACTTTTAGTTATTGCAGAATCTATTACTGTCTGCTGCTATCTTGTGATCTTATCGTCTACTCGTCTGTTATAGCCAAAAGCACTTTATATATTATTATTTTTTTAAGGTTTAATTATTTTATTGGTTTTTATAGGTTTATTAAATTTTTAATTAAATTTTTATATTTTTTTAGTTGGGTCTTTATACCGCGTTGAATTTTGTAATTACGTATTTTCATGTTAAAAATATTAAAATTAACATAATATTTTATCAAAATACATGTAGTTAAAGATTTAATTAAATTTTTAATTATAAATACCTTCAATTTGCGAAGAGATATTCAGTTAACTATAATATTTTTTTACACTAAGAATGACTTAATTACAAAATTAAAGTAATGTAGAGACCCAATTGAAAGAAAAAAATATAGGGATCGATCTATTTAAAAATTTGGTAAAACTGTAGGAACTAATAGAGTAATTAAACCTTTTTTTAAAATATATTATATGTATAAAAAAATCGATCATTAAATTAATTACTAAATATTTAGTTATAAATATATGTATTATTTTATTTATTTTTAATATATATTTCATTTGATAGTTAATTTAATAATTAATTTTTTTAATATGTAACATGATTAATTTTTTAAGAGTATCTTTAGGTTTTTTGGGATAATTATAGTACATTTCTACTATTATTTTAATTCAAATATATTAAATAAAGAATAATATATTAATAATGTATGTAAATTCAAGATTCTGATTATCATAAAATACTATATCAAAAGTTTTACAGTGTAACATCAATAATCTTATTTCATATAAATGTAAAAGTTAGTACTAAACGTTAAATGATGCAAGTAAATACCATTTTCTTGTTGTTCAATTTATTGCTTAATAAATACGTCTTTTACACATCTGGTTTGTATTTGAAGTATTTGATATTTGATTTCTATCCACTTCTTAAAATATGTAATTCCTAATAACACCCACGTCATTTAAAAAAAAAAGGAGAAAATTTACCTCTATTTGTTACGAAAAATACTATATGCATTATTATTGTGCATAGTTTTTATATCATAAAAAATATATAAAAAATACAAACATTACTCCTCTGTTTTTTTCTTATCTTATGATAGGATGAACCCAAAGGTGACATTATATTGATGCACGAGGGTGGGAATTCTTATGATATGGTTAACACAATTACCCAAAGGTGACATTGTATTGATGTAGGAGCAGGAGGGTGTGAATGGAGAATGGACAGCAGATATTTAAAGGGAGGCTCGGAGCTTCTGGAGGTGAGTCTAGTGAGCATTGTTAGTAAAAAAGAGAGGGAGGCGCTTGTTGTAGTTTGTAATTCACTAATTCTACGTAACTGTATCTCCTTAAGTACACTACCAAGGCTCTGACCTTTTCGACCAAATTTGTGTCCTATCGGGGAAGAGCCACGCACAACGCGCTCTTTCACTTTCGACCAAGGCTCTTTCACTTCCCACACAATCCCTTTCTCTTCTCCCAAACTACTAAGTTGCCATCTTCTACTATTTGCATACATGCATGTAACCATAAAATTTTTACGAAATTAAGAATACATGTAAACATATATGTAATTTGCATTCATAAAATTTTTAAAATAAGAATGTTAGGATTAACACTTTTAGCGTAAAAAGTAAGAAATGAGTTGATACTAATTCAAATATAAAATAAAATATATTAATCATCTATTTTTTTTTAAAATGGCGAGTTAAATTAAATAACTTTATTTGTATAATAATATATAATTGTTCCGAAGTATATCAAAACAAATTTTATGTGATTTTGACTAGAAAAAAAATTGGATACCTATAATAGATTCTGATATTTAAGTTAGTAAAAATTTTATATAAATTTATAAAAATTGAAAATTAAAAAATACGTAAATCTGATGAGGTATTTATAAAAAAGAATGACAACTTAGTTACCACTTCAAAATTTTTTATCTGAGTAAAGGGAGGTCCCTTTATATGAGAGAGAACTGAAGTAGTGGAGGAAAGTATTGGCATACCCTTTAAGTGGGGTTGAGAATGTTGTGATATTCGTATTCCGTGGATAGAGTAGGACGAGCCAAATCTCCTTTGGGCGCCCCTTAGTAGTATTGGGTCAATCATCGTGACATGTACAAGTCTATAAGTAACGAATCAACTTCTTTTGGATCATGTTTTTATTCTTTTGGACATATTATGAACAAAAATTAAATATTTATATCAAAAGAATTAACAATAATTACATTTCAAACTAAATGTTGTTATAAAACAAAAATATAAAATACTCGATCGTTAAGATTATCAATAATTTTTTATAAAAAATATAAACTGTAATTTTTTAATATATTTATTTAGCATATATTAATATGTTAGTTAAAGAAAAAAAAACAATATACGTGTTATTTATGTATAACTCAACTTTTTAATGAATAATTTGTTTAGAGAAAATAGAATTAACTTCTTTTTTGATGGATGAGGTATATTTTGATAATAAAGAATATAAAATGTGAATACTTGTAAAAGATATTTCGGTATTTAAGTGAACATGAGAGTATTTTAAATATAAAGAATAACAAAAATGTTATTTCAGTTTACCTAGTTAGAGTTTATACTTTTTTTTTATAAATGACTATAATATTGTTTAAAGTAGTCAATTTTTTATATTGTAATTTATTTTACAGCAACTAAATTGTAACATATAAATAATGTTGACAATTGTTCAAGACTGATCTTGAACGATGGAATCCACGACCCAAAAAAGTTGTCGAGCCTCGTGGCCTTCGAGACTTCGAGCGAGCTGTAACACCCTACCATACAGAGTCTTATGCTTAATTTATAATTCAGAGATGGCAAGGTATTACGACCTCTAAAATAAAAAAAATTTAGTACGTATAGTAGTATGAATGATTGATTATAACTAAGAGCCTTTGTAGAAAAAGGGGTAAACAAAAATCGCAACTCAAAGCGCAACACTCCGATCGATAACGTAACGAACAAGGTTAACCAACGCGTGATTATATATATATATATAAAGGAGTGTCAAAAACAGGAATATCAAGACTCAAGATCCGGCTGCAAAGATAACCGGTCCGAGCATAGCAATATATACATAGGATAAAATAAGGAAAACCCCAAAGGAAACCCAAAGGGACACAAATACATAAAACCTATTCTCCAAAATCTCCCATAAGAGGAGTCATCACAGTTTGTATTATTTAATGGAGATAAAGGTATCTAAGCAAAACATATAAACCAAAACATGGCCCCGAGAACAAAGGATCTTCGCAAATCTAGAAGTCTCCAGCATGCCTCAGCGGAAAACCTCGCGTCCTGCATCTGAAAACCACAAAATCCGCATGGGTGAGAACCAGAGGTCCCCAGCATGGTAACAGCTTCCACATATATAATACATAATAATAGAGGAAAGCCGAAGGCAATCCTAGAACTTCCTCCAGATAGTATCAAAGCTCATAAACAAGTTAAACCATAAAAGGGCATCTGACTAAAGATTCTTCAGTCTAACTAATACTTCCCTTTCCAATTCCTTCAGACCTCCCAACCACCAGCAGGAGTATAATGTAGCAAACATAGTTATATCAAGCAAGAAATATACAATTAGGAACAAGTAAGGCATTTAGACAATTAGCAAGTAATATGCAGTCAAATAGGCAATCTCGAACAATTCATATAGTATGCATATGATGAATGCCTGTTCCTAGTGGCTGATGATATCATCTTGTCGGTTATAGAGCCAACCCGACAAGTCCTGGTCGCTAACCATTGGACTGTCCCTCTGTCACGCATCCCCAACTCGATTTATACTCGTCATAAACTTGATCATAATCATGATCTATATCCATCACCTTCACTGGTGAATATTTACGGGGGCGAGCTCATCCGGGTCTTTCACAGTGCCCGTCCACACTTATGACATAGGGTCAAAAGAGCTTCGAGTCTCAACCTGGAGCACGTGGTGGCTAGCCACTGCTACTACCCAGGGAAACTCGTATCTCAGATAGTGGAAGTGCAAATCACAATTATCAATAATTCAGCATAAACATGCATGAATTCTCATCCATGGATCAACATCCATATCAGCCATTCCGGCTCACGGTTAAATCCATAACCAGCCAATATTCATAGCATACACAGCTATTCTGGCTCATGGTTCAATCCAGAACTAGCCAATATATAAACAATTACGGCCCTTCGGCCAATGGCATAACCAGCACTTCCACCACCATCCTCCGCATCTCACATAATCATGCTTGATCCTCAATGATCATTCATTTTTTCCTTGCTTCACTCGCAAGTTACCTCATTCACTAGCCCCTTTTAATAGCTAGGCATGTCATAATGATTTAAGATATAAGTTGTGAGATCGGAGGCTTAGAAGTATGAAATTTGGCTTTTAAAACTTAAAAATCAACTTTGGGATGAAAACAGGTCCACGCGTACGCGCACTCCACGTGCACGCGTGGTTGACCTCAAAACTTCATCGACGCGCAAGCGTCATGCACGCTAACGCGTGGATTAAAAACCATTTGCCAATCGACGCGTACGCGTCCACCACGCGTACGCGTGGGTACTCTCGTACCCCAGGCACAAAACTGGCACAGTTCTGGCATAACTCGTGCCCCAGGCACAACACTGGCACAGTTCTGGCATAACTCTCTGGAAAATGGCTGGGCATTGGGTGCAGCACAATCGGCGCGCCCGCGCACATCACGCGCACGCGTGGATGGCATTTTCGGGAAGAACGGCGCGCACGCGCCAAGTGCGCCCACGCGCAAGGGGTCATTCTGCTAAAGATTTTCTAAGTTAAAAGCTGCAGAATTCACCAATTTAAACCCCAATCTTCCAACGGACATAACTTTCTCATTTTAAATCGTTTTTCACCCGTCCTTCGAACGTCATGGACATCCCGGATCCAATTTCATTTCTAAACAGATTTGGCACAAAACAGAGATCCGTAGTCCGAGTTATGTCCCATCAAAGTATGCCCAAAAATCATATTTTTCATAAAAACCACAAAGTGCCATTTTCAAACAAGCCATTTCCAAATCTTTTCAAAATCAATCAAAACATGCCATTTTCATCCCTTTTCTTTGAAATCAATCAAAATATATCAATTTCAACATCAAGCCTCCTCAACTCACACATTGAGATTTTACCACAATATACACAATCACTATCTCATCATTCTAACCCACTTCACCCAAGTGGCTCAAACTCAAACATATTGACATATCACATACTATTCCTCATGACAATTCTCAACAACACCAATTCCAATAAATCATTATTGTACACAATCAACATCATACTCACCATCAACATGGTTCAACCCACAATTCAACCATAACCAATCATCAAGCATATATCACAACATGCATATTTCTCATACATCATACCATCAAGGCATCATTAATCATCATCACATATATGACCACAACATATATCTCTACACTAGGGTTGAGAATCTTACCACACCCAAGGTCCAAGGAGACAAGATTAACCTTCTCCTTCAAGAGAGTTGGGTCCTATAACATCAAAGAATCCAAAATCTCAACATTTCACCCATGAAACTCGAAAATAAGGGCTGAAATTTCGAACAGCAACACGTGGCTTACCTCAAGATTGATTGTATGGGTTTTGTAGAGCTCTCCGCATTGAACGCATGGCCGCAAACGAAGCGGCAATCGGAGCTCTAGATCAAAAGTTATGGTGGTTTGAAGATCAAGTGAGAGATAGAGGGTTGAGAGAGTGTTCTTCCCCCATTTCCTCTCTTTTTCAGCGTGTGTGTGTGTGGCTAATGAGGAGAGAGAGTGCTGAAAACTAGGATTTTGCTTTAGTTATGTTGGGCCAAGGGCCCACTTTGGGTCCGGTTGGCCCGGTTTGGCCCGTTCGGTCCAATCTTGGTCCGATTTCTATAAAATTGGTACCGAAATTCTCGTCTCAATCTCCTCTATCATATTTAGCCATAAAAATCACATTTTAGGCTTTCTAGAATAAATTCTCATTTATGGGTTAATTAGCCGTTAATTAACTGGGTTTTACACGAGCGGCAGGGGGTGAAGCTTGCAAAGACACTCCAACACCCAAATTAAAGTAGATCTTCAAAGGTTAAGGTTTAGGGCTTTTTGATGTGTCATATCTGAGGGGGAGTCTGTAGCTTTCCTTATATGGATCCCTTTGGACTCCTGAGATCCTCCTTACATGGGAGGATTTGATTCCATATCATGATAGAAGGAGTCTTCGCAGTAGATTGCGAGATCCCGGGTGATTGGGTCAAGGGAGACAAATAAGCCCAAGGGCCGAATTCTCGCCGAGCCTCAAAGTTTCAGAGGCCGGGTCTATAATAGTGTCCCCGAACATGGCATGCTGGGCTAGGACGGACACGGCAGGTTCACGTGGACCCGGATTGGTACGTCCTCCTGCTAGGTTGGTTGGAACTGGACGGTTTTCTGAGCTTCTAATTTTTGGAGATCATGCATGCGATTTTGGAGGCTTCACGTCAATTGATGTGGGCAGATTCATTTAATGATGCTACTCGTGATTTTATCTTACTTTCCTTCTGTCCTTTTGCATTCGTGCTTTTTGAAGCATTTTTATTTGAAAAAATTGCTTCAGTTACACTTCCAACTTCATTTCTTAGCTTTTCCTCCATATTTTTCTCGAACCACTTTTACTTGTTTCTGTTTGAAGGAGCTATCCTCCTCATTGTCATCTCCACTGGGCATTTGTCTGAGCTCTATTGCCTCATTCCTTTGTGCTAACTGACTGTTTGTCGATCAAGTAAGCATTTTTTTCCTTCTTTATTTTTCCTGTCTTTTGTGTTTACTGCTCCGATCAATGTGATTAATGGCGCGGTTTCTTTCCGTTAGTGGTATTTAGGAGGTTCTTAGTAGGGGTGCCATAGCCTCTCTAGTGATTTTAGCTATTTTTTTTTCTTTTGGTATTCCTAGCTTCGGTTTGTGTAGTCTTTAGGCTCACAGTAGTGGTGGTGCCCTCAATTTTGTAGGTATAGTGTAGAGGAGAGCCAAACCTCAACAGAGGCTCGTTTTTCTAGTAGGGGGAATTCCACGAAGGTATTTCTGGTGTAAAACCGATGTGGTGGGAACCCCTTCATGATGCCGGCGCAATTTGTAGCGGGGGTGCGGCTGAGGAGAATTATGAGCTTTTCCTTCCCGACCTGGAGAAGCAGGTGTGCTATGTGAATATGGAGGCTCCCCAGATTCCCAACAAGATGTGGGTTTATAAGCCCATGTTCGATGTTGTAGGGGTTCACTTCCCATTTTTCGAGTTTGTGATTGGGTTACTTAATCGCTGTAGCATGGCTCCTTCACAACTCCATCCTAATAAATGGTCGGCTATTGGGTGCTTCGAACTCGTGTGTAAGTACCTAGAGATCCCGACTGTAGTAGAAGTCTTCCTTTACTTTTTTTTACTCACCGTGCCGCACTGAGAGGACAAACATAAAAATGGTTACATGTCCTTCCGAGCCGTTCAAGGTCGCAAGATGATTGGATTGTTCGAGGACTCTTTCCATAGGTTCAAGGAGTAGTACTTTAAGGTGAGGCTGGCGAGAGGTCATCACCCTTTCTGGCTTACCTTGGAGGGAAAAAGAAGGTTCCCGACCTATTGAAAATACGAGGTCGTGGCGAATTACTTAGTGAAGGAGACTTACGAGGGTTTAAGTCAGGAGAGTAAGAAAATTATTGAGGTTTTGATGGTTATTTTTGGAGACAGCTGTTGAACCCTTGGCATGTAACGGGCGATTGGGAGGCCTGTTGCCATTATATGGATGGGGTAAGATTTGCTCTTTTGCTATTCATTTTTGGCTTTTCTTTCTTGTTACCTTTCTCACAATCTTTTCTATTGTAGTTGACGTGGCTGAAGGGCTCATGACCATGGTGAGCCTCATGGTTTCCTTCCTAGAGGTGGAGGATAAGGAGCAGCCATAGGCCAAGGATGCTCTGGCTTCTGGTGAAACCTCTAGTGTTGGAGAGGGGTCTCGGGCAGTTGAGACCTCTCAAGAGGATGATCTTCATGATATCACACCGCCTTCCACTTAGAAGAAACAGAAAATGACATCAGGTGAAGAGAGAATGAAGTGATTGTTCCTTCCATGATGGACAACACTTTTGAAGCCTTTGCCTTTATTGATAAGCACCTGCTTCTGGGGACAGAGGAGTATTTTGCTTATTGCGACTTGGCCGCTCAGGTAAAGTGGGTCTATCATTTGTTGCTTCGCTCCACGACTGTGGTCTGTAAGATGGAGACTGTGCTGGGGTAAGCACGAGTGTTAGATGGGAAACTTTGCCAGGATTAAATAGATCTTGCGACCACCCAATTAGAGAAAGAAGTGGATGAGACAGTGAAGGCAAGAGTTGAGAAGTTAGCTCAAGATAGGGCTAGTGAGATCCAGTTTCTTTCTGATCTGGAAACCTCTCTGAGGATGGAGGTTTCCAAGGCGTTGCGCCAAGCGAAAGAGGCAAAGAAGAAGGCGAAAGCCGCTGAAGATTCTGTGGATGTCTTGAAGAAGAGGAACAAGGAGATCGTGAAGAATGCAAAGGAAGCCATCTCCGCTACCGAGGAGTCTCTAAAGTTGCAGATCTCCCTCCTTTCTCTTGACTTCAACGTTTCCGTATAGGCGCCATCAAAACTATCCGTGACGGATAGGTCGTTGATCTTAGCCTTGAGAAGAGGACTTAGCTGTCCCACCCCTTTATATTTCATATGTACTTTGAACGTGTGCCCAAAAGGCCCACTCGTAATAAAACTATATTTATGGTATCTCTTTTTTTTTTTTGAAAGTGTGTTGTTTTGATTTGGACATCCACTTTGAATGTTTTTGTTATGGTTCCTGGTTGATCAATCTCGGGGTACTGCGTATGATATCTTTAAGTTTAATCGAGCCATCGTGCTGAATATAAGTAGGTAAACTTACAAGTTTTTTTAAAAAGAAACTTTAAATTTTCTTGTTTGGGCCTCATTAAAACCTTCCCTTGGCCTTTGTGGGTCCGAA
>NC_029774.3:100023485-100024416 GCF_000817695.3 Arachis duranensis | reverse complement strand
GCCCCCTAATTGACAAGATGACTAAAGAAAATGTGAAGTAACATAAAGTTCAATCTCTATGAGTAAGAATTCTTACGAGTATAATTTCTTAAGGTTGACAACATTCCAAGCTCTAGGAACGATGGAGTTGTCAAGTCATTCCAGCTGATATGCTCCTTTGTCATATACTTCGTGAACACAGTAGGGTCCTTCCTAATTTGTCACTAGCTGACCTTCACCGAACTTCCGGGTCCTTGGTGCACGAAATTGTGATCATCAATGGCACCATCAACATGGTGCGCACAATTGCAATCTTAACTCTTTATCACAACTTCGCACAACTAACCAGCAAGTGCACTGGGTCATCCAAGTAATAAACCTTATGCGAGTAAGGGTCGATCCCACGGAGATTGTTGGTATGAAGCAAGCTATAGTCATCTTGTAAATCTCAGTCAGGCAGATTCAAATGGTTATGAATGATTTATGAATAAAGCATAAAATAAAGATAGAGATACTTATGTAATTCATTGGTGAGAATTTCAGATAAGCGTATGGAGATGCTTTGTCCCTTTCGTTTCTCTGCTTTCCTACTGTCTTCATCCAATCCTTCTTACTCCTTTCCATGGCAAGCTGTATGTTGGGCATCACCGTTGTCAATGGCTACAGTCCCGTCCTCTCAGTGAAAATGTTCAACGCGCTCTGTCACAGCACGGCTATTCAACTGTCGGTTCTCGATCATGTCGGAATAGAATCCAGTGATTCTTTTGCGTCTGTCACTAACTCCCCACAATCGCGAGTTTGAAGCTCGTCACAGTCATTCAATCCTTGAATCTCGATCATGTCGGAATAGAATCCAGTGATTCTTTTGCGTCTGTCACTAACGCCCCACAATCGCGAGTTTGAAGCTCGTCACAGTCATTCAATCCTTGAATCCTACTCAGAATACCACAGA
>NC_029774.3:100022033-100023279 GCF_000817695.3 Arachis duranensis | reverse complement strand
AATACAATAGCAAAAGGTCCTATTTGTAGAGAACTAGTAGCTTAGGGTTTACAAAGATGAGTAAATGACATAAAAATCCACTTTCGGGCCCACTTGGTGTGTGCTTGGGCTGAGCATTGAAGCATTTTCGTGTAGAGACTCTTCTTGGAGTTAAACGCTAGCTTTTGTGCCAATTTGGGTGTTTAACTCCCATTCTTGTGCCAGTTCTGGCGTTTTACGCCAGAATTCTTGAGCTGACTTGGAACGCCTATTTGGGCCATCAAATATCGAGCAAAGTATGGACTATTATACATTGCTGGAAAGTCCAGGATTCTACTTTCCAACGCAGTTAAAATCGCACCAATTGGGCTTCTGTAGCTCCAGAAAATCCACTTCGAGTGCAGGGAGGTCAGAATCCAACAGCATCTGCAGTCCTTTTCAGACTCTGAATCAGATTTTTTCTCAGGTCCCTCAATTTCAGCCAGAAAATACCTGAAATCATAGAAAAACACACAAACTCATAGTAAAGTCTAGAAAAGTGAATTTTAACTAAAAACTAATAAAAATATAATAAAAACTAACTAAAATATACTAAAAACATACTAAAAACAATGCCAAAAACCGTATAAATTATCCGCTCATCACAATACCAAACTTAAATTGTTGCTTGTCCCCAAGCAACTGAAGATCAAATAAGATCAAAAGAAGAGAATATGCAATAAATTCCAAAAACATCTATGAAGATCAGTATTAATTAGATGAGCGGGGCTTTTAGCTTTTTGCCTCTAAACAGTTTTGCCATCTCACTTTATCCTTTGAAATTCAGAATGATGGGCTTCTATAGGAACTCAGAATCCAGATAGTGTTATTGATTCTCCTAGTTAAGTATGATGATTCTTGAACATAGCTACTTTATGAGTCTTGGCTGTGGCCCAAAGCACTCTGTCTTCCAGTATTACCACCGGATACATACATGCCACAGACACATAACTGGGTGAACCTTTTCAGATTGTGACTCAGCTTTGCTAGAGTCCCCAATTAGAGGTGTCCAGGGTTCTTAAGCACACTCTTTTTGCCTTGGATCACAACTTTATTATTTCTTTTTCTTCTTTTTTTTTTGAATTCACTGCTTTTTCTTGCTTCAAGAATCATTTTTATGATTTTTTAGATCCTCAGTAACATGTCTCCTTTTTCATCATTATTTCAAGAGCCAACATTCATGAACAACAAATTCAAAAGACATATGCACTGTTTAAGCATACATTCA
>NC_029774.3:100021659-100021973 GCF_000817695.3 Arachis duranensis | reverse complement strand
CGCTTTTTGGCATTGTTTTTAGTATGTTTTTAGTATAATCTAGTTAGTTTTTAGTATATTTTTATTAGTTTTTAGTTAAAATTGACTTTTCTGGACTTTACTATGAGTTTGTGTGTTTTTCTGTGATTTCAGGTATTTTCTGGCTGAAATTGAGGGTTCTGAGCAAAAATCTGATTCAGAGACTGAAAAGGACTGCAGATGATGTTGGATTCTGACCTCCCTGCACTCGAAGTGGATTTTCTGGAGCTACAGAAGCCCAATTGGCGCGCTCTCAACGGCATTGGAAAGTAGACATCCTGGGCTTTCCAGCAATG
>NC_029774.3:100020843-100021505 GCF_000817695.3 Arachis duranensis | reverse complement strand
TTGGAGTTAAACGCCCAAACTGGCATAAAAGCTGGCGTTTAACTCCAGAAAAGGTCTCTACACGAAAATGCTTCATTGCTTAGCCCAAGCACACACTAAGTGGACCCAAAAGTGGATTTTTACGTCATTTACTCATTTCTGTATACCCTAGGTTACTAGTTTACTATTAATAGGATCTTTTGACATTGTATCTGGACCTCATGACACTTTACACGTTTCTTTGTGTACCTTCCACAGCATGAGTCTCTAAACCCCTTGGTTGGGGGTGAGGAGCTCTGCTGTGTCTTGATGGATTAATGCAATTACTACTGTTTTTCATTCAATCATGCTTGCTTCCATTCTAAGATATCACTTGTTCTTAAATCGGATGAATGTGATGATCCGTGACAATCATCATCATTCTCAACTATGAACGTGTGCCTGACAACCACCTATGTTCTACCTTAGATTAAGTAGATATCTCTTGGATTCTTTAACCGGAATCTTCGTGGTATAAGCTAGAACTGATGGCGGCATTCAAGAGAATCCGGAAGGTCTAAACCTTGTCGGTGGTATTCTGAGTAGGATTCAATGATTGAATGACTGTGATGAGCTTCAAACTCCTGAAGGCGGGGCGTTAGTGACAGACGCAAAAGAATCACTGGATGCTATTCCGGCCTGAT
>NC_029774.3:100019938-100020245 GCF_000817695.3 Arachis duranensis | reverse complement strand
CTTTCTAATTGCTAATCTCAAAATCTTTTTAATTAACTAATTGATTCAGTTCTCAATTTGCTTTGATCTTATTTTCTTTTTAATTTTCGAATTTTTTTTAATTTCCTTTTGTTTTATTTTCATTTTATTTTTCGGTTAATTCAAAAAAAAAAAAGAAAAAAAACAAAATATTTTATCTAATTGCAATCCACATCATTTCCCTTTATCCATTATGGACCTAAGTGGGATTGATCAGTCCAGAAGGACTCTGGGGTCATATGCTAACCCCATTACAGCTGCATATGGGAGTAGCATCTGTACACCTCCT
>NC_029774.3:100016582-100017048 GCF_000817695.3 Arachis duranensis | reverse complement strand
TCTGCACCAGATTGGACATTGCCATTTGAACTAATGTGTGATGCCAGTGACCATGCCATTGGTGCAGTGTTGGGACAGAGGAATAACAAGCTTCTGCACGTCATTTATTATGCCAGCCATGTTCTAAATGACGCACAGAAGAATTACACAACCACAGAAAAAGAGTTACTTGCAGTGGTCTATGCCATTGACAAGTTTAGATCCTATCTAGTGGGATCCAAAGTGATCGTGGACACTGACCATGCTGCTCTTAAATACTTACTCACAAAGCAGGATTCAAAACCCAGGCTTATAAGATGGGTGTTGCTTCTGCAAGAGTTTGATATAGAAATAAGAGACAGAAAAGGGACAGAGAACCAAGTAGCTGATCATATGTCCCGAATAGAACCAGTAGCTGGGGCGTCCCTCCCTTCTACTGAGATCTCTGAGACCTTCCCAGATGAGCAACTCTTTGCCATTCAGGAAG
>NC_029774.3:100010286-100011597 GCF_000817695.3 Arachis duranensis | reverse complement strand
GATTCTATTCCAACCTGATTGAGAACCGATAGATGGATAGCCGTGCCGTGACAGGGTGCGTTGAACATTTCCACTGAGAGGATGGGAGGTAGCCACTGACAACGGTGAAACCCTTGCATACAGCTTGCCATGGAAGGAGCCTTGCGTGCTTGAAGAAGAAGACAGTAGGAAAGCAGAGATTCAGAAGATGGAGCATCTCCAAAACCTCAACCTATTCCCCATTACTGCAAAACAAGTACTTATTTCATGTTCTTTTACTTTTCACAATCAATCCTGATAATTTCTGATATCCTGACTAAGATTTACAAGATAACCATAGCTTGCTTCAATCCGACAATCTCCGTGGGATCGACCCTTACTCACGTAAGGTATTATTTGGACGACCCAGTGCACTTGCTGGTTAGTTGTGCGGGATTGCAAAAGTGTGATTGCAACTTCGTACACCACATATGCATTGTTCAAGCATACATTCAGAAGTTAAAGTATTGCCACCACATCAAAATAATTAATCTGTTATAAAATTCAAAATTCATGCAATTCTTCTCTTTTCCAATTAAGAACATTTTTCATTTAAGAAAGGTGATGGATTCATAAGACATTCATAACTTTAAGGCATAGACACTAAAACACTAATGATCATAAGACACAAACATAGATAAACATAAGCATAAAAATTCGAAAAACAGGAAATTAAAGAACAAGGGGATTAAAGAACGGGTCCACCTTAGTGATGGCGGCTTGTTCTTCCTCTTGAAGATCTTATGGAGTGTTTAAGCTCCTCAATGTCTCTTCCTTGCCTTTGTTGCTCCTCTCTCATGACTCTTTGATATTCTCTAATTTCATGGAGGAGAATGGAATGTTCTTGGTGCTCCACCCTTAGTTATCCCATGTTGGAACTCAATTCTTCTAGGGAGGTGTTGATTTGCTCCCAATAGTTTTGTGGAGGAAAGTGCATCCCTTAAGGCATCTCAGGGATTTCATGATAAGGAATTTCGTCATGCTCATGTCTATGAGTGGGATCTCCTGTTTGCATTGAGCTCCTTCCACACAGATATCCATGAGGACTTGGTCCAACCTTTGATTAAAGTTGACCTTTTTAGTGTAAGGGTGTTCATCTCCTTGCATCATGGGCAAGTTGAATGCCAACCTTACATTTTTCGGACTAAAATCTAAGCATTTTCCCCGAACCATTGTAAGCCAATTCTTTGGGTCCAGGTTCACACTTTGATCATGGTTCTTGGTGATCCATACATTGGCATAGAACTCTTGAACCATTAAGATTCTGACTTGTTGAATGGGGTTGGTAAGAGC
>NC_029774.3:100009149-100010089 GCF_000817695.3 Arachis duranensis | reverse complement strand
CGGAGGTGGAAGCTTTTGCCTTTCCTTTCCTCTTTCTAGAGGTTTCTCCGGCCTTAGATGCCATAAATGGTTATGGAAAAACAAAAAATAATGCTTTTACCACACCAAACTTAGAAGTTTTGCTCGTCCTCGAGCAAAAGAAGAAAGAAGAGAGTAGAAGAAGAAGAAATAGAGGAGATGGTGGTGGCTTTGTAGTTCGGCCAAAGGGGAGAAGTAGTGTTTAGCTTGTGTGAAAATGAAGGAGTGAAGAAGGGTTTATATAGGGGTGGGGAGAAGGTGTATGGTTTGGTCATGTATGGGTGGGTTTGGGAGGGAAAGTGGTTTGAATTTGAATGGTGAGGTAGGTGGGGTTTTATGAAGGATGGATGTGAGTGGTGAAGAGAATAGTGGGATTTGATAGGTGAGGGGTTTTTGGGGAAGAGGTTTGAGGTGATTGGTGAATGGTTGAAGAGGAGAGAGAGTGGTGGAGTAGGTGGGGATCCTGTGGGGTCCACAGATCCCAAGTGGCGAGCAAAAATGCTCCTTCTGCCAATTCTGGCGTTAAACGCCGGGCTGGTGCCCATTTCTGGCGTTTAACGCCAGCTTATTGCCCTTTTCTGGCATTTAACGCCAGTCTGGTGCCCCTTTCTGGCGTTAAACGCCCAGAATGGTGCCAGACTGGGCGTTAAACGCCCATTTGCTGCCCTTACTGGCGTTTAAATGCCAGCAAGATTTTCCTCCAGGGTGTGCTGTTTTTCTTTTCTGTTTTTCATTCTGTTTTTGCTTTTTTAATTGATTTTGTGACTTCCCATGATCATCAACCTACAGAAAACATAAAATAACAAAGGAAATATAGATAAATATAACATTGGGTTGCCTCCCAACAAGTGCTTCTTTAATGTCAGTAGCTTGACAGTGGGCTCTCATGGAGCCTCACAGATACTCAGAGCAATGTTGGAAA
>NC_029774.3:100008198-100008954 GCF_000817695.3 Arachis duranensis | reverse complement strand
GGATATCCTTGAGCCTTAAACACAAAGGATTCTTCATTCACTTGAATGATCAATTCTCCTCTGTCAACATCAATCACAGCCTTTGTTGTGGCTAGAAAGGGTTTGCCAAGGATGATGGATTCATCCATGCACTTTCCAGTCTCTAGGACTATGAAATCAGCAGGGATGTAATGGTCTTCAACCTTTACTAGAACATCCTCTACAAGTCCATAAGCTTGTTTTCTTGAATTATCTGCCATTTCTAGTGAGATTCTTGCAGCTTGCACTTCAAAGATCCCTAGCTTCTCTATTACAGAGAGAGGCATGAGGTTTATGCTTGACCCTAGGTCACACAGAGCCTTCTTGAAGGTCATGGTGCCTACTGTACAAGGTATTGAGAACTTCCCAGGGTCCTGTCTCTTTTGAGGTAATTTCTGCCTAGTCAAGTCATTCAGTTCTTTGGTGAGCAAAGGGGGTTCATCCTCCCAAGTCTCATTACCAAATAACTTGTCATTTAGCTTCATGATTGCTCCAAGGTACTTAGCAACTTGCTCTTCAGTGACATCTTCATCCTCTTCAGAGGAAGAACACTCATCAGAGCTCATGAATAGCAAAAGTAAATCCAATGGAATCTCTATGGTCTCAGTGTGAGCCTCAGATTCCCATGGTTTCTCATTAGGGAACTCATTGGAGGCCAGTGGACATCCATTGAGGTCTTCCTTAGTGGCGCTCACTGCCTCTTTCTCCTCTCCAAGTTCGGCCATGTTGATGGCCTTA
>NC_029774.3:100006153-100007791 GCF_000817695.3 Arachis duranensis | reverse complement strand
TCTTCTTCAGATGAAGAGATCCTCCAGCAGAGCTATCCAATGACATCTTGGACAGTTCAGACAGACCATCATAGAGGATACCTATGATGCTCCATTCAGAAAGCATGTCAGAGGGACACTTTCTGATTAATTGTTTGTATCTTTTCCAAGCTTCATAGAGGGATTCACCTTCCTTCTGTCTGAAGGTTTGGACTTCCACTCTAAGCTTACTCAATTTTTGAGGTGGAAAGAACTTTGCCAAGAAGGCATTGACTAGATTTTCCCAAGAGTTCAGGCTTTCTTTAGGTTGTGAGTCCAACCATATCCTAGCTCTGTCTCTTACAGCAAAATGGAATAGCATAAGTCTGTAGACCTCAGGGTCAACCCCATTAGTCTTGACAGTGTCACAGATTTGCAAGAATTCTGCTAAGAATTGATGAGGATCTTCCAATGGAAGTCTATGGAACTTGCAATTCTGTTGCATTAGAGAAAGTAATTGAGGCTTAAGCTCAAAGTTGTTTGCTTCAATGGCAGGGATAGATATGCTTCTCCCATAGAAGTCTGGAGTAGGTGCAGTAAAGTCACCCAGCACCTTCCTTGCATTGTTGGCATTGTTGTTGTTTTCGGCTGCCATGTCTTCTTCTTTGAAGATTTCTGTTAGGTCCTCTACAGAGAGTTGTGCTTTAACTTCTCTTAGTTTTTATTTCAAGGTCCTTTCAGGTTCAGGGTCAGCCTCAACAAGAATGCTTTTGTCTTTGCTCCTGCTCATATGAAAGAGAAGAGAACAAGAAAATATGGAATCCTCTATGTCACAGTATAGAGATTCCTTGAGGTGTCAGAGGAAAAAGAAAAATAGAAGGAAGAGGTAGAAGAATTCGAACTTAGAAAGATAGAGTTTGAATTGTACATGTTAGTCCATAAATAGAAGGATGTGAGAAGAGGGGAAGAAATTTTCGGAAATAAATTAAAAAGATCTTAAAAACATTTTGAAAAATTGAAAAATGATTTTCGAAAAATATGATTGGGAAAGAAATAAAGTGATTTTTGAAAAAGATTTTGAAATTAGAAATCAAAAAGATATGATTTGAAAATTATTTTGAAGAAGATGTGATTAAAAAGATATGATTGAAAAGTTATGGTTTTAAAAAGATATGATTGACAAACAATTTAAAAAAAATATTTGATTTTTAAAATTAATGACTTGGCTAACAAGAAAAGATATGATTCAAACATTAAACCTTTCTCAACAGAAAAGGCAACATACTTGAAATGTTGAATCAAATCATTAATTGTTAGCAAGTATTTTTGAAAAATGGAAAGAAATTGATTTTGAAAATATATGTTGAAAAGATATGATTTGAAAAAGATTTGATTTTGAAAAATCTTGAAAACTTAAAAAAAAATTGAATTAAAAACAGAATCTTCCCTTTTGTGTCATCCTGGCGTTAAACGCCCAGAATGGTATCCATTCTGGCGTTTAACGCCCAAAATGCTACCCTTTTGGGCATTAAACGCCCAGCCAGGTACCCTGGCTGGCGTTTAAACGCCAGTTTTCCTTCTTCACTGGGCATTTTGAACGCCCAGCTTTTTCTGTGTAATTCCTCTGCTGAATGTTCTGAATCTTCAATTCTTTGTATTATTGACTTGAAAAGACACAAA
>NC_029774.3:100005766-100006057 GCF_000817695.3 Arachis duranensis | reverse complement strand
AGAGAATTTAAAGATCAGAGCAAGTAAATCATCAAGAACAACTTGAAGATCAATGAAGACACATGATAAATGCAATAAGAATAGAAACATGCAATTGACACCAAACTTAAAATGAGACGCTAGACTCAAACAAGAATTATTTTTGGATTTTATGATTTTTTTGATTTTGTTTTTTTGTGTTTTTCGAAAATTAAAAGGAAAAAGATATCAAAATTCTTAATGAGAATTCCAGGAATCAGTGCAATGCTAGTCTAAGACTCCGGTCCAGGAATTAGACATGGCTTCACAGCC
>NC_029774.3:100003869-100005574 GCF_000817695.3 Arachis duranensis | reverse complement strand
CCAAACTCAAACAATCCCCGGCAATGGCGCCAAAAACTTGGTGCACAAAATTGTGATCATCAATGGCGCCATCAACATGGTGCGCATAATTGCAATCTCAACTCTTTATCATAACTTCGCACAACTAACCAGCAAGTGCACTGGGTCGTCCAAGTAATAAACCTTATGCGAGTAAGGGTCGATCCCACGGAGATTGTTAGTATGAAGCAAGCTATGGTCATCTTGTAAATCTCAGTCAGGCAGATTCAAATGGTTATGAATGATTTATGAATAAAGTATAAAATAAATATAGAGATACTTATGTAATTCGTTGGTGAGAATTTCAGATAAGCGTATGGAGATGCTTTGTCCCTTCCGTCTCTCTGCTTTCCTACTGTCTTCATCCAATCCTTCTTACTCCTTTCCATGGCAAGCTGTATGTTGGGCATCACCGTTGTCAATGGCTACATTCCCGTCCTCTCAGTAAAAATGTTCAACGCGCTCTGTCACAGCACGGCTATTCAGCTATCGGTTCTCGATCATGTCGGAATAGAATCCAGTGATTCTTTTGCGTCTGTCACTAACGACCCACAATCGTGAGTTTGAAGCTCATCACAGTCATTCAATCCTTGAATCCTACTCAGAATACCACATACAAGGTTTAGACCTTCCGGATTCTCTTGAATGCCGTCATTAATTCTAGCTTATACCACGAAGATTCTGATTAAGGAACCAAAGAGATATCCACTCAATCTAAGGTAGAATGGAGGTGGTTGTCAGGCACACATTCATAGGTGAGAATGATGATGAGTGTCACGGATCATCACATTCATGAAGTTGAGGAACAAGTGATATCTTAGAACAAGAATAAGCTGAATTGAATAGAAGAACAATAGTAATTGCATTAATACTCGAGGTACGGGCCCACTTGGTGTGTGCTTGGGCTGAGCAATGAAGCATTTTCGTGTAGAGACTCTTCTTGGAGTTAAGCGCCAGCTTTTGTGCCAGTTTGGGCGTTTAACTCCCATTCTTGTGCCAATTCCGGCGTTTTACGCCAGAATTCTTGAGCTGACTTTGTAACACCCTACCATACAGAGTCTTATGCTTAAGTCATAATTCAAAGATGGCAAGGTATTACGACCTCTAAAATAAAAATTTAGCATATAGTAGTATGAATGATTGATTATAACAGGAGCCTTTGTAGAAAAAGGGGTAAACAAAAACCATCGCAACTCTAAAGCACAACACTCCGATCGACAACGTAACGAATAAGGATAAACCAACGCAAGATTATATAAATACAAAGGAGTGTCAAAAACAGGAATATCAAGACTCAAGATCCGGCTGCGAAGATAACCGGTCCGAGCATAGCAATATATACATATGATAAAATAAGGAAAACCCCAAAGGAAACCCAAAGGGACACAAATACATAAAACCTATTCTCCAAAATCTCCCATAAGAGGAGTCACCACAGTTTGTATTATTTAATGGAGATAAAAGTATCTAAACAAAACATATAAACCAAAACATAGCCCCGAGAACAAAGGATCTTCGCAAATCTAGAAGTCTCCAGCATGCCTCAACGGGAAACCATACGTCCTGCCTCTGAAAACCACAAAATCCGCATGGGTGAGAACCAGAGGTCCCCAGCATGGTAACAGCTTCCACATATATAATACATAATAATGGAGGAAAGCCAAAGGCAATCCTAGAACTTCCTCCA
>NC_029774.3:99999664-100001466 GCF_000817695.3 Arachis duranensis | reverse complement strand
ACCAATCAAGCTCCAATATCCACACACACACAACCTAAGCCACAACCATCATACCCATACACAACATCTCAAAACCCAAACATCATAAAATTACAAATCTCACTAGGGTTGAGAATCTTACCACACCCAAGGTCCAAGGAGACAAGATTAACCTTCTCCTTCAAGAGAGTTGGGTCCTATAACATCAAAGAACCCAAAATCTCAACATTTCACCCATGAAACTCGAAAATAAGGGCTGGAACTTCGAACAGAAACTTGTGACTTACCTCAAGATTGGTTGTATGGGTTTTGTAGAGCTCTCCGCGGTGAACGCGTGGCCGCAAACGGGGCGGCAATCGGAGCTCTAGATCAAAAGTTATGGTGGTTTGAAGATTAAGCAAAGGAGAGAACTTGAGAGAGTGTTCTTCCTCCCTTTCTCTCTAATTTCAGCTTGTGTGTGTAACAAATGAGGAGAGATAGTGCTAAAAACTAGGGTTTTGGTTAAGTTATGTTGGGCCAAGGGCCCACTTTGGGTCCAATTGGCCCGGTTTGGCCCGTTCGGTCCAATCTTGGTCCGAATTCTATAAAATTGGTACCAAAATTCTCGTCTCAATCTCCTCTATCATATTTAGCCATAAAAATCACATTTTGGGTTTCTAGAATAAATTCTCATTTATGGGTTAATTAGCCATTAATTAACTGGGTTTTACATTCTACCCACCTAATTGGGAATTTTGCCCACAAAATTCAAATGCAATTACCTGAGAATAAATGCGGGTAATCCGTTCGCATCTCCGACTCAAGTTCCCAAGTGTGTTCCTCAACACCGCCTCGACTCCAAGCCACTTTCACTAATGAAACCTCTTTTCCACGCAACCGTTTGATACTAGTATCATCAATTCTGACCGGAGCCACTGGAAGCGTCAAATCTTCCCTTAACTGAACCGACTCAGGTTCCAACACATGGCTAGCATCAGGAGTGTACTTCCAAAGCTGCGACACGTGAAACACGTCGTGCAGATTCGAAAGATGAGGTGGTAGAGCCATCCGATACGCCACCGGCCCAATCCTCTCCAGGATTTGAAATGGACCAATGTATCGAGGATTCAACTTCCTTGCCTTAATCGCCCTACCTACTCCCGTAGTCGGAGTAACCTTAAGGAAAACATGATCTCCTTCCTCAAATTCTAAGGGCTTTCCCCTCTGATCGGCGTAACTCTTTTGACGACTCTGCGCCTAATCATCCTATCACGGATTTTCTTGACTTATTCAGTAGTCTCAGCTATCATTTCCGGCCCTAACAAGCTTTTCTCTCCAGCTTCATACCAACATAGCGGAGAATGACATTTCCTCCCATACAAGGCCTCATACGGAGCCATTCCAATGCTCGCATGAAAACTATTATTGTATGCAAACTCCACCAATGGCATATACCGATCCCAACTCGCCGGTTGGTCCAAAACACAAGCTCTCAACATATCCTCCAGTGTTTGGATCGTCCTCTCAGATTGACCATCTGTTTGAGGATGGTAAGCCGTGCTCAAGCTTAATCGGGTTCCAAAAGCTTTCTGAAATGCACCCCAAAACCTTGAAGTGAAACGAGGATCTCTATCAGAGATTATAGTAGCAGGTACACCATGAAGTCTCACAATATCCTTTATGTATAACCGTGCTACCTCCTCAAGGGTGTAAGTCATACGAATGGGTAAAAAGTGAGCTGACTTCATCAGTCGGTCCACAATCACCCAAATAGCATCAAAACCAGCCCTAGTCCTTGGCAATCCCGACACAAAGTCCATTGCAATACTTTCCCACTTCCATTG
>NC_029774.3:99995114-99995594 GCF_000817695.3 Arachis duranensis | reverse complement strand
GCAAAACATATAAACCAAAATAGAGTCCCGAGAACAAAGGATCTTCGCTAATCCAGAAGTCTCCAGCATGCCTCAGCGAGAAACCTCACGCCCAGCATTTGAGAACCACAAAATCCACATGGGTGAGAACCAGAGGTCCCCAGCATGGTAACAGCTTCCACATATATAATACATAATAATGGAGGAAAGCCAAAGGCAATCCTAGAACTTCCTCCAGATAATACCAAAGCTTATAAACAAGCTAAACCATAAAAGGGCATCTGACTAAAGATTCTTCAGTCTAACTAATACTTCCCTTTCCAATTCCTTCAGACCTCCCAACCACCAGCAAGAGTATAAAGTAGCAAACACAGTTATATCAAGCAAGAAATATACAATTAGGAACAAGTAAGGCATTTAGACAATTAGCAAGTAATATACAATCAAATAGGCAATCTCAGTCAATTCACATAGTATGCATATGATGAATGCCTGTCCCTA
>NC_029774.3:99958340-99993431 GCF_000817695.3 Arachis duranensis | reverse complement strand
ATACACAACCTAAGCCACAATCATCATACCCATACACAACATCTCAAAATCCAAACATCATAAAACAACAAAATTACACTAGAGTTGAGAATCTTACCACACCCAAGGTCCAAGGAGACAAGATTAACCTTCTCCTTCAAGAGAGTTGGGTCCTATAACATCAAAGAACCCAAAAATCTCAACATTTCACCCATGAAACTCGAAAATAAGGGCTGGAACTTCGAACAAAAACTTGTGACTTACCTCAAGATTGGTTGTATGGGTTTTGTAGAGCTCTCCGCGGTGAACGCGTTGCCGCAAACGGGGCGGCAATCGGAGCTCTAGATCAAAAGTTATGGTGGTTTGAAGATTAAGCAAAGGAGAGAACTTGAGAGAGTGTTCTTCCTCCCTTTCTCTCTAATTTCAGCTTGTGTGTGTAACAAATGAGGAGAGAGAGTGCTAAAAACTAGGGTTTTGGTTAAGTTATGTTGGGCCAAGGGCCCACTTTGGGTCCAATTGGCCCGGTTTGGCCCGTTCGGTCCAATCTTGGTCCGAATTCTATAAAATTGGTACCAAAATTCTCGTCTCAATCTCCTCTATCATATTTAGCCATAAAAATCACATTTTGGGCTTTCTAGAATAAATTCTCATTTATGGGTTAATTAGTCGTTAATTAACCGGGTTTTACAGACTTGGAACGCCTGTTTGGGCCATCAAATATCGGGCAAAGTATGGACTATTATACATTGCTGGAAAGCCCAGGATGTCTACTTTCCAACGCAGTTGAGAACATGCCAATTGGGCTTCTGTAACTCCAGAAAATCCACTTCGAGTGCAGGGAGATCAGAATCCAACAGCATCTGCAGTCCTTTTCAGCCTCTGAATCAGATTTTTTCTCAGGTCCCTCTATTTCAGCCAGAAAATACCTGAAATCACAGAAAAACACACAAACTCATAGTAAAGTCCAAAAAAGTAAATTTTAACTAAAAACTAATAAAAATATAATAAAAACTAACTAAAACATACTAAAAACATACTAAAAACAATGCCAAAAAGCGTATAAATTATCCGCTCATCAGTCCCTATACCATTTCATTGCTACACCAAGTGCCCTTTCTCGAAGGCTCATTTCTTGACGCCTTGGTTATACCTAAGTACTAGCCGCTGTTTGAGGGCTGTCTCCCTTAAATGAGCTAACTCTCGAACCTTGTCTAGCAAATTTATCTTTGCTTTTTGGTCAATGGTCCCAATAAGGAATCTGGGGCTAAGTTCTCCGATTTCCACGAGAATTATTGCCTCCATTCCATAAGTTAGGCAGAAAGGCGTTTCTCCGGTTGCTGATTGTGGGTTTGTGCGATATGACCAAAGAATTGAGCCGAGTTCATCTGTCCAGTTACCCTTTCTTTGTTCCAACCTCTTCTTGTTACCTTTTAAGATTACTTTGTTGGCGGCCTTGACCTGTCTATTGGCTTGTGGATGTTCGACTAAGGAGTAACGTTGCCGAATCCCTAGCTCTTCCAGAAAGCTATGAAATTTCTTTCAGCAAACTGGGTTCCATTATCAGATATGACGACTTTGGGGATGACAAATGGATTGAATATTTACTTCCAGAAGAATTTTCTGCATTGTGTTGCAATTATGGTGGACAGAGCCTTGGCCTCTATCTACTTAGTGTAGTAGTCGATGGCTACTATGAGGTACTTGAGCTGTCCATGGGCTGTGGAAAACAGACCGATGAGGTTGACCCGCATACTGCAAAGGGTTGGGAAGCCGTGATGGGTGAAAGCTCCACCACGGGGGTTCTATGGAAATTGACATTTTCTTGGCACTTGACACATGTTATGATGAGCTACATTGAGTTGTGGATCATCGTTGTTCAATAATAACCTGCTTTTATTATTTTTGAGCCAAAGTTTTTCCTCCCATGTGATGACCACAACAATCTTCATTGACTTCTCTTAACACGTAGTCTGTTTGATCAGGACAGAGGCACTTCAGTAGTGGTTAAGAGCTTTCCCTTTGATCTAAAGTCCCCTGGACTATGGCGTACTTGGAGGCTTCCTTCTTTATTCGCTTTTGTTCTACCAAGTCGTCTGAGGGCTTGCCTTCCTCTAAGTGTCACTTGATCGGGGTCGTCCAATCGGAAGTTTCCTAAAGGTCTAGGACTAGGGTCATTGATGGGTATCTAATTGCTTCATGGAATGATTGCTTTCTAAGGACTTGGTGCTAGCCAGTTTTGACAACAAGTCTGCCCTGGTATTTCTTTCCCGAGGGACATGCTGGATTATCATATCATCAAATGTTGCACACAACTCCTTGGCCTTCTCCAGATATATCTGGAGCAAAGGGTTCGAGGCTTGGTATGTGTCATTGATTTGCTACATGACGACTTGAGAATCGCTTTTAACCACCCGATTCTTTACACCAAGTTCTTTAGCTAGAGTGAGCCCAGCCATGATAGCTTTGTATTCTGCTTGGTTGTTCAACAGTGGAAACTTGTATTGAATGGATTGCTCATACAAGAGTCCATTTGAGCTTTTTAGGATTACCCCCGCGCCGCCTGAGGTTTGATTGGAAGCTCCATCCACGTGGAGTTTCCATCGCTAAATCAGGGAGTCGGTGTCGTGGTCACCATCTCAACTAGAAAGTCTGCCATGGCTTGGGATTTAATGACGTGTCTTGGTTGGTATACTTACAACATCTCTACAAACTAAGTCATCATTCTTCCTACCAAGTCGGGTTTTTGCAATACCTGCATAATGGGTTTATCTATGCAAACTATGATTTGATGGCTTTGGGTAGCCTTAACTGTCTCGAAGAAATGAGCAAGGATGAAGGCTAATTTCTCCAGATGTAAATATTGTACCCTCTCATTTTGGAGCACTTTGTTGATGAAGTATATCAGAAGCTGCTATTTGTCCTCTTCTCGGATGAGTGCCACCGCCATGGCCTCGTCGAAGATTGCCAAGTAGAGGAACAAAGTTTCCTCGATCTCTGGTTTCGCTAACACTGGAGGTTCTGATAAGATCCTTTTAAAGTGCAAGAAAGCTTCCTCGCACTCTTCTATCCATTGGAAGGTGATTCCTTTCTTCATTAAGGTGAAGAAGGGTAGGGCACTTTGGGATGAGGTCCTCAGGAAGCGAGAAAGGTTTGTGAGTCTCCCGGTTAGCCTTTGAATGTCCTTGACGGTTCTCGGGCTGGCCATCTTGATGATGGCGACGCATTTCTCTGGGTTAGGTTCCACCCCACAATGTGTGAGCATGAAGCCAAGGAATTTTTCAGCCTCCACGACAAATTCACACTTGGCCGGGTTCAAACGCATTATGTGCTCTCGGAGGGATCAGAACACCTGTCGTAGATCTTCTAACAGGGATCCCGCGCATGTGATTTTGGTGAGCATGTCATTAATGTCAACTTCCACTATTTTCCCGATCATATCTTGAAAATTTTTTGTCATGAGTCATTGGTATGTGGCTCCGGCGTTCTTTAGTCAGAATGACATAACTCTGTAGCAGTAAATGCTGTCTAGCGTGATAAACGCTATTTTTTCCTCGTTGGGTCGGTTCCTCTGTATTTGATTGTAACCAGAGTAGACATCCATTAAGCTCAGGTATTTATATTTGAAAGCCGAATCGACTAGTCTATCGATACTTGACCGTGAGAATGAGTCTTTAGGGCAGCCTTTGTTGAGATCCAAGTAGTCCACACACATCCTCCATTTTCCGTTCAATTTTTTAACCAGTACCACGTTTGACAGCCAAGTTGAATAAGTGAGTTCCTAGATGAATCTAGCCTATAGAAGATTGGCCGTCTACTTCTTGACTTCGGCGGCCCTGTCTGCCTACATCTTTCTTTGCTTCTATGATACTGGCTTTGTATCCGATTTTATGGACAGCTGATGAGACATGAAATCTAGATCTAACCCTGGCATGTCAGCGGGTGTCCATGCGAGCAGGTCCCTATTTTCCTTTAGGATGGATGTTAGGGGAGCTCGTAGGGCAGGTTTCCTTTGTGGAAAGTGTACTTCTCTTCCATTTCACCTATATATACCTTTTCTAGGTCTCTTTCCGGCTCTAGTCGGGGAAGTTCCTCCAATCTTGCATCCAAATTGGCGACAAATATACTCGCGGCACCGTGAGATATCTTTCTTATGGACAAACTTAATTGAAAAGGCCACTGCCGACTTTGCATTTCCATGAATAGTATCAATGGTGCTGTCGTCCGTCCAAAACTTCATGGTTAGATACTTTGTGAATTCCACCGCGTAAAAAATCATTAATGGTTTTCCTATCCAAAATGACGTTATATGCGGTAGAGTTTTTGAGAACCACGAAATTGGCCATGACCATTCTTCTTTTGCCCTCATTCCCAATGTCGATGTGGAGTCAAACAGCCCCATCCGGTTTGATGAAGAAATCCCCAAGGCCAACTACACCATGTTGGTGTATTTGGAGGTCGGCATCCTAGTACCTTAGGGCATCAAAAGCATTGCGGAACAATATATTGAAATAAGCTCTCATGTCAACTGATATTCTTTTCACGAGGCTCGATCCTACCCGAGCCGTAATAACCATAGGTGGGTCATCAATCAATTCTTCGGGTCAACAGCCCTGTGGGCTAAAAATAAAATCTGGGAAAATGGGCGGCTCTTGGGGTTCCAAGGCAGTTGTCGCAAGGACCTTGAGTTCCTTCCTTTGACAAGATTTGGACTTTTTTCCTGGTCGACTGACCATGACGTTGACCATGATGGTGGGGTCCACACTGGACTCATCCTTCGGGGTGCTTTGACAGCTCAGGGGGTTGCGGTCTTTGTCCCCTTCTGGCGACCTTTCTCGAGTGGTCTTTCCGGGCTCACGAATGATCTCCATGAACTTTGGGAGCATCTTATCCCGGATGGCTCATTCTAGGGGGGCCTTTAAGGTCGAAATAGTCTTGGATTCTATGTCCTTAATCACGGTAGTAATCACAATAAAGGGACTTGTTTCCCCTATTCGTTCTTTAAGCTGTCTGGCCTTCGGGATGACACCCCGATCGACTATTTACTGGCAGATCTCTGTGATTGGGATAGTTAGTGGAGTATAGTTGGTAAATTTTTCAATTCTCGGGGGATGGGGAGGTTTGCTCAACTGGTCCTTGGTCTCTTCCCTTATGGGGTGGGTAGCCCCAGCTTGATGAGGTGGGACGTTGGAGGCATTCCATTTATTGGCGGCAACGATCTGACTAACTTCCTCATCATTTATGTATTCTCTCGCCATGTTTTGAATCTCTTATATGGTCCAAACAGGTTTAGTAGTCAGGTGTTTTTGAAAATCCTCATTTGTTAACCCGTTGGTTAAGCAAAAGCTTGTGACTAAATCATTAAAACTGTCAATTTCCAGACATTTATCATTAAACCGATCTAAATACTTTCTCGTGGATCCATTTTTTCATTGGGTTATCCGCAGGAGGTTTATGGGATGTTTAACCTTGGCGATCCTAGTAGTGAATTGGGCTAAGAACTTTTAGGAAATGTTAAAAAAAAAATGAGATGGATCCTTGAGGCAAAGAATTGAACCATTTGATTGTGGGTCCTGTGAAGATTATGAGAAAAGTTTGACGGCGTCGAGACACTTTCGAAGTTCATCTGAGTTTCGAACACCATTAAATGTTCCTGAGGATCTTTGGTTCAATTACAATTGAATTATAAGAAATGTATTTTGTATAACAAATAATTATTTTAATTGTACGAACCCTTATGTATATATTTGAAAAAACCAGATAAAAATGTTCTTAATTAATGCAACAATGTTTATTGATGCATTTTTCTAAACGGATAATTAAGGTGATATAATTCTAACCTTAATTGTTATTTGTTATTGGACCAAAAGGTGTTTTTTAAATAACTAACTTACAAGTAAAAACATAAATAGATTCATGAAAAGCTTAGTCGAAAAGAGATTTTAGGTTGAATTTCTGGGACATATAAAATGATTTGATAGGAATATACTCAAATATTTTTTGAAAAATACTAAAGAACTGTTAGAATTTATTATTTTTGTCTATTAATTAATCATTAATATTTAAAAATATGAGATAAAATATATTGCTGGATTATTAAATTAAAAGAATTAGATTAAAAAAATTGAATTGACAGTTAAGTGATAGTGAAAAATAATAAATTTTAATAACCCTAGTATTTGTCATTTTTTTTCTTCGAGTAAACTATTAAAATGGTACATGAAAGTTCGAATCACTAATAAAACGAACTCCAGAAGATTTTAATGACAAATAAGTCCTCGAAAAATTTAAAAACATGTCAAAAAGATCAGATATTGAATATATTCTAAAAAATAACTTTAGAGATCAAATTTTGAATGAACTACCAACCCGACTCCTGTCCATTTCTAAGAATGACAACGCGACCCCTCAAGATAAAAACAATCCACTTCGTCCCTTGTCCTCTACTATTGTGACACAACACGGTCCTGTAGGTGTTTCTCCGTCAACTCTGAACAGAAAATGCTAGCGTGTCAAGTTTAGAAATGGACAAGGGTCTAATTGTCTCTAAATTCAAATTGGTTAGGGATTTATTTCTCCTTATTCTTTAAACAATATCTTTTTCAAATTATTTTTTATTCGTTTTATTAATATTCTTTTCACAATAAATTATTGAATATATAATATAATAAGTACAAACTAATTACTATATTATTCAAATTTAAAAATATCATTTATTATGAAACTAAATAAATAATTTTTAAATATAATTTTTAAATATATAAATAATAAATATTAAAATAGGGTTAATACATTAATAATAATAATAACCCTATGATATACTATTAGTGTGATTTAGACAATTTTTACAATAAAGTAGAAACTAATGAACACATTATTTGATATATAGTAAAAAATTTTCTAAGTAATACCAAAGATAATTTTTTATCTCTTTAAACTAAATTAATAATTTTATTCGATATCTTTACACCAAAATACACAATCAGTATGCTACTAATACTAAATGAAATAAAACATAATATAATATATATTATAGAGACCATTTATAAACTCAACAAACTTAAAACATCAATAATATTATTAATCTATTAATAATATATATTATCATAAAGTTACAAATCAATAAAAATTTATCAATATAAGAATAATTTAGATTAATTAAAATTTTATGTATATTAAAATTCAATTACTTGTATAGTATAACTAATAATTAAATTTACACATATGTTACTCAAAATCATTATATATAACTATATATACAAGCAATTGAATTTTAATATACGTAAACTTTTAATTAATCTATATTATTCTTATATTGATAATTTTTTTTCATTTAGTTCAAAAAGATAAAAAAATTAAATTTGTTATTACTCAAAAAAAATTATTATATATCAAATAATGTGTTTATTAGTTTCTACTTTATTGTGAAAATTATTTAAATCATAATAATAGCATATCATATGGTTATTATTATTATTAATGTATTAACCATATTTTAATGTTTATTATTTATATATTTAAAAATTATTTATTTAGTTTCATAATAAATGATATTTTTAAATTTGAATAATATATTAATTAGTTTGTATTTATTATATTATATATTTAATAATTTATTGAAAAAAGAATATTAATATAATAAATAAAAAATAATTTAAAAAAGATATTGTTTAAAGAATAAGGCCAAATAAATTCTTAACTAATTTGAATTTAAAGACAATTAGACTCCTATTTATTTTTGAACCTGACACATTAGCGTTATGTTCAGACTTGACGGAGAAACACCCACAAGAATCACGTTGTATCATGGAAATAGAGGACAAGAATCGAAGTGGATCAATTTTATCTTAAAAGATTGCGTTGTCATTCTGAAAAATAAACAGAATTGGGTTGATAGTTCACTCATCACATTTTGATACAAATTTTTGCAATCACTATTAAAAAAAATATTTTCATCATTAAAATTTGATAATTTTATGTCGAATAATTTAAAAAAACTGTTGTGTCATATTTTTTTGAAAAATAAAAAATATAAAAATCAAATTTTGTTCTAAATTTTTTTATACACATGCTAAATATTTATTCAAATGTTTTTAAAAAAATTAGATTTAATGAATAAACTGTTTGTTATATATAAATATTTTTTGTTTAATGCTTATAAAAAATATAATATTTATTAATTTTTTGTGATATTTTTAATTAATTCAAAAATTATTTTATTGATAACAATTTTTTTTTCGGCATTTGAATATTTCGAGATTGGTGGGTTTTTTTGGTTCTCTTTTTATGTAAAAAAGAAGAGAAGAGAAAGGCATTGTGGGAAGAAGAGGAGAGAGAATACCGAATCAGCGTAGACCCAAAAAAGGAAAAGAAATAAGAAAAAACAAAAGAGAAACGGTCTGGTCTTATGACAGCATCCCCCTCTGACCATAAAAATAGGATATTTATATAACTCCCGCGTTCTCTCTTCTCTTTTACACCTCTAATCTTATTTTTTTTCCTCCTTTTTGTTTCTCTTTCAGTTTCTCCTGTTATTGATTCCAGAAGAAGAAGAAGATGCCTGCGACGACAGAGAACAACCACAATCAGGGATCGTTCCTGGGGAGAATAAGCATCAGAAGGAACCAGGTGATGTCGATGTCAATGGACGGCACCCACGACACGGAGTGCGAGGAGATGGAGCTATTTCAGAGACACGTGGCGGAGAGATTCGCGGAGCTGCTGTCGTGCACGGATGAGCCGGAGGCATTCATGTCCATCGGGTGGCTGAGGAAGCTTCTAGACGAGTTTCTGTGCTGCGAGGCAGAGTTCAAGGCTGTACTCCTCATGGGAAGGGACCCATTCCAGATCGCCAAGCCACCTCTCGACAAGCTCCTCCCTGAGCTCCTTGACCGCATCATCAAGTCTCTCGACGTCTGCAATGCCGTCTCCCTCGGAATCGATTCCCTCAAGAACATCCAGCGCCTCGCCGAAATCGTCCTCTCTGCCCTCGACCAGACCCTCATCGGAGACGGCCAGGTCCGCCGTGCCAAGAAGGCCCTCTCCGCCCTCCTCAGCGCCATGCTCCACGAGGACAAGGACGGCGGCATCACCAAGGGCACCGAGCGCAGTCGCTCATTCGGTCGTCGCGGCAACAAGGACAAGGACCGGTCTGCCGCTTCCCCCTTCCGCTCCCTCTCCTGGACCATGCCCAAGAACTGGTCTGCCGCCAAGCAAATTCATGCCATGTCATCCAACCTGGCAGCTCCACGTGGCAACGAGTCGTCCGGCCTTGCCCTCCCTGTTTTCATAATGAACACCGTTTTGGTTTTCGTTCTATGGACATTGGTTGCAGCACTTCCATGCCAGGAGAGGAGTGGGCTTGGGACCCACTTCCAGATGCCTAGGAATTTGAGCTGGGCCCAGCCTATCACTGCGCTTCAGGAGAGGATCTCCGAGGAGTGGAAGAAGAAGGAGAAGAAAGGTACGGTGGGGCTGTTGGAGGAGATGCAGAAGATGGAGAAGATTGCGCAATGGTTCCTTGATTTTGCGGACTCATTCCAGTTCCCTGCCGAGGCTGACAAATTGGAGGAAGTTAAGGCGCAGGTGGAGGAGTTGGCTGATATATGCCGGAAGATGGAGGAAGGGTTGGAGCCATTGCAGATGCAGATTAGAGAGGTCTTCCATAGAGTTGTCAGGACCAGAACTGAGTTCCTTCATGTGTTGGACCAAGCTGCCAAATTGAATATACCCACTTCCTAAACAACTTCCATAACTGCACCCTCTTTTTCACTCTCTCTTTTCTTTTTCCCCTTATTCTTCTTGTTTAAAAGAATCCCCCTTTGTGAAGAGCACTTTCAGAACCAACATGGAAAGTTCAACGAGGTTGGTTTCTGTGGGTGGGGGGTTAATTTAAAATTCTTTACAAGGTATGGAAAGCCTAGTCATTTCCAAAGTTGGTCTTCTTAATGGATTGTTTTAATGTTTCATTAACTATGGTAGGCCCTCTCTGCATTTTCCTACATTGTACATCAACATTATAGTTTCTTCTTTTTGGGCTGCTTTTACTTATAAGGGGGATGCCTGCGGCTACATTTACTAAAAACTTGTTTAATTAGCTGTATCTATTCTTTATTAATCGATTTTCCATTTATTTTTTACAGATTCATGGTATTCTGTTGTGTAAAGGAAAAAGACGAAAAAGATGTTGCTTCGGGTTGGAAGAAAGACATGCATTCATCTAGAAATTAAGCAAAAGTTTTCCCCTTATTATATCACTTATTAACAAGCTTACTTTAACTTATATTTTTCTCGTTTAGTTTTACAGTTCCAAAGGAGCTAGTATTAATTGTCTAGTACATCCAGAAATGATGGTATATTGGTATAGGAGCTAGTATTAATTTTTATTTGATTGGTAGTTGTTTATGTTGTTTAAGATAGTCATTATTTACCTAGCATTCTCCATTGGTATATTATTAAGGCAACTACTCCCATGAAGATGTCAAAAATATCTCTTTATGATGATCTTTATTTAAAAAGTATAACATTTGTTTGGCCACACTTTAAATAAAAGTAACTCTTTTATGACATATAAAAATAAGCTCTACAACTTATTATCTAATGGTCAAAATGAAATATTTTCATACGATAGCAATTATGAAATCTTTATTGGAGTAGCTACCTATTATTAATGACCAGTTGTTGCAAGACAATTTCATAGGAACTACCTTAAATAGGTCAGAGGAGAGGTAAGATTGGATCTAAAATTCGTTAAGTTTTCCTCCCATGTACATGTCAACGATCATCATATATTTTAAGCAGAAAACGTGCAGTGATATATTATTATCCACATTTTTTAGTGAAAGTCAGAGATCAAAAGTTTGGAGGGAGCATTAGAGCAGTCAACACTCAGCACTAGAAAACGAATTTGAGTGCCTAGTGCAAAATAACTGGATTTCTACATGCCCACTACTACAAAGCTTATACCGATCGCAGGGATTTTGTCATAATTTATAGGTTTTGACTATATTCACTTTATTTAGCAAGTTTGGTAAGTTTGAGAACCATTTCAAAACATGCAGCCTTAATAGATTAGTTATAGCACAAAATTTCTCTTGTTGTTGTTGGCTTATTGCTATCATCTCTTTGCATTTTGAATTTGTCTTTCATATCAGAATATTTAAACGTATTTCATCTTTGGAATCTTTGCCAACAATGAATCAATAATACTAGCATTTGGCCCGTGCAATTGCACGGAAAAATCTAATCATTTTTTTCGTTAAAATTTATATTTTTTATATAGAATTTATACCAAACAAAATTTTCAGTAAAAATACAAGTTAAAGTATTGATGATGTCAAAATAAATCTAAACTCATTATATACATAATAATAATGACTATTATAAAATATTACAACATTCATAATAAATCGGTAAATTAGAAATATACAAAAGAAGAGGCCTATTAGAAATCTCCTTGCATGCTTGTAAAGAAGAGAATGCTTGTTACTTTGTTTTGTAACGAGAGATTTGGAGAAAGAAGAGTGTAAAACGCAAGAAAAAATGGTTTGAGACTTTGAATTATTTGTGTTTTTTGAAATATTCGTTATTGTAATTTTTACATCAATTTTTAATAGGATTAAAAATTATAAATCTATTAGTTAGCTTAGTATATAAAATTTATTGTGTATTTTTTATATAAAAATATTTTTAATTTGTTATTTATCACTTTTAATATTAAATTAAAAAAATATAATACCAAAATATTCTCTCTCAAATTTGTTACTTGTTAAGTAGATGGCCGGTTAAATTCAATTCTTTATTCTTAGGGAATCTTTTAAGATTTTGTTAGAAAGGGAGATCTTGATTCAATAAACTTGAACAGAAAATTAATAGATTATGATCTAAATATTCTTTCAATGCTTAAAAAATATTTAAAAGGAAAAAAATGAGTGAAAGAAAAAATTAATTCACCTAAAGAAAAGAGAATACATTTAGTTTATTTTGATTTTGTACCATTTCTGTACTAATTCACTACTATTCTTGCCTTTTATGAATATTGTCTAGGTCTATGATCAAATCAGATATTATTTTCATTGTAATACATTTTCTTCAAAACAGATAAATTGAGTAAGGTCTCAATCAAAATTGATAAGTAAGGTCTCAATGAACGTTGCCTCAATATATAAATTTGGTGCAATCCTATAAATTGAGTAAAAGAAACAATCTTTAAAGGCCTGCCTTATGTAGTAGCAGCAGCTCTCCTCTTCCTTGGTGTAGCTCCTATGTCTAATCAGAATAACAATAATCTTTAGAGTCACACATAAATCATAGTTTAATAAATACTAATAGCATGTTAAAATTTTTCTGAAACTAATAATAATCATCATCATAAAAAAGAAAAGACAAATAACATTAGCAATGAAATTAAAATGGTAAAAATGTCTAACAAAAAGATAAAAAAGAAAATTTAATCCAAAAAAAAAAGTACCTTCCGCCTCTATAGGGACTTTTAAAAACCATGATGAGTGTCAATAGGTACTTTTGAATTTGAATAATTCTTTGTTTGGATTGCATCCAGATTGACAACTCCTTAAATGCAAACAACTATGATTAAACCAAAGGGAACTAAATCTATTTACAAACAAATCTAAGTGGATAGAATGCTAGTAATGTATGATAGCGGGTTAGCTTTAATTGTAGACAGAACCATACCACCCTCTCCAATTTTATTGCCTGGACGAAATAGTCAAGAGACAAGTTTTGGTTCTTTATAAGAATAGAGTCCCACATTTTGATTTCTTGAGTTCTATTAAAAAATATATTCAGTTAAAATCTCTACCGGTATTTTTGCTCTTTGGAATATAATGAATGTCATAATTCATGACTACAACCATATCCAATTAAATGTTAATCAAATTCAACTTTGTATTAGCTATTTTAACATGCAACCAAGTTACCTTCATCAATGTTTGGATCTCATTTTGGTGCAAAAGTTGCCTTCCTGCCAATATGAAAGGAAAACAGGTCATGACTGAATGCAATACCCAATTTCACCAGTTTGAATCATAGAACACTGTCAAATTCTTTAAGCAATATAAAATGGTACATGTGAAAAATAAGGTTACAATTTCCACTCAACAGAGTTGAATAAACATTTCAGGATTCAAACATTCTCAACAAAGTTCGAGTGAAATTGAAAGAAAGTACTAATATAAAAAGTTAAAACAGAAACAGAATCTCCTATTTTGCTACTTAGACTGAGTTAACTGATTTGACTAATATGAATATAAAGAAGCTGTCTGAAAAACTAAATGGCCAAATGATCAACTTAAAATTGTTCAATATAGAAAAAACTACATAACAATTCAAGCACCTATGAAAATGCATTCATGTAAACCCTATAAAATAGTGAAATACTTTCTATATGCCACAGAACTCTACATCGTGCACAACTATATCAAATAGTCTTTTCAGGTAGGGAAGCCTCATTGTACCCATCACATAAAAAATGGCAAGAATTCCTTCTCAAATTGCGAATTGTACCAAACCTTCACCTTCAGCAATAGTAGAAGGGAGGACCAGAGACCAGACTTACATAGCCATAGAGTCAGAGGAAAACAGAAGAGAGCAAAAATAAATCAAGAAATAAAGAAAAGAAAGTAAGCCTCACATACAAAAAGAAATAACCAGATATGCCAAAAAATGTCAACCAGTAGCACAAAATTGTTATTTAAAAAAAAACACTTTACTTTTTCTTTTCCTTAGCATAATATGTTAAAGAGTTTTCATATAACAAAATGAGTCTCACTTTATCATTAAAGACTTAATTTTATTCTGTAATACTTAAGACAAAAAAGATTTTGCAATAATTCAGTATATTACCTTAAAAATATTTCTTTTTCACTCTCTCATTAACAATAATCATAGAGAAGCAAAAATACATTCAGATAAATAAAAAATAGTAATTAGACTTTATAATTAGAAGAAGTAGCTAAAAGTAGCCATATCTTGAAAAATAAATGCAAAGGATCAATTCTAGACCTATGTAAGACCCAGAATTTTTGAAAAGTCTTATTATGATCAAGTCTCAAATTATATAGTTATTTATAGCCTTAATTTCAGAAATTATTTTATTAAAAATAATAAAGGCAAGTTTTGATTTATTGGATTTGAGATAAGTTATGATATTATCCAATTTTATAATTATTGGATTATTTTCTATATTTAAATTATAAAGTTGATAGTTATAAAATAATAAGGATTTTATATGATTTGGATTAGGTAAGTAATATTTTAAATATTACTATTGCTATTTTGGAAAAATGAAGAAATTAAGTATATTATTTCTAATTATTTGATTTGGGCATTTTATTGAAAGTAATTTGTAAAAATTGATGAGCAAATAGTATTTTCTATATACATCTAGTGTTGGATTTAATTTGGGTTTCAATTACCATATTATTCCCAACTTTATTTGAAATTACCAAAATGCCCCTAACCCTAATTTTATTCAAAAACCCTAACCTTAAAACCCTGACCCAGTACCCATTTTCCCTCCCTGAACCAGCAGCAGCAGCTGCTGCCCTCTAACCTAAACACACACACACAGAGTATCTGAAGGAAAAGAAAGGGAAGGTAGAATCGGGAAAAAGAAAAAGGAGGGGAGGGGGCTTCTACCGCCGTTCAGCTCGCCGCCACAATGTCACACCTTGCTGCCATGCCTCACGCCTCGCCGTTGTCATCCTCGCGGGCATGGTGGAAGCCTTTCTACTGCCACTGCTGCCCGTGAAGGCAACGCCGTCGCGTCAGAGCTCAGGCGAGAGGGAAAAGGTCGCGAAGGAGGAGGGAACCGCGCCGTTCTGCTCCACCGTCGCCACTGAAGCTGCACATAGTCCCTAGTTGCCGCCGCGCCAAACACAGGGGTGGCCGCCGTTGATGCAAAGGAGTCGCGCGGCCACCGTTGCATCCTCACACACAGAGAGAGAGAGATGCACGAAAGGGGACCCTTTTCTGCCGCTGTCGTGTCGTGAGCGCCGATTCGGTGTTTGCCGCCGTCGAGCTTCCATAGCTACCGCATTTCACCGCGGTTGAGGGCGTCTCCACCACTGCACCTTGGCCGACGACACTGCCATCTGCTGCTCCGCGGTGCCTAGCTGGAGCTTTTGTTGCTGTTGCCGAAAATCGGTGGTTGCCAGAAAACACCACTGTTGTTGCTGCCGAAAGAAGGAGATGCCGTGCCACTGTTCTGGTCGCCAGGAGCAGTCTTGCGGCCACCAGAAACACCGCCGGAGATGCCGCCGCTTGGCTCAGTAACTTCTCCTTAGTTGTGGGCTGAGTTCGAATTATGGCATGTCACAGTTAGGCTTGTTGTTGCTGTTGCGAGTAGTTGAAGCTGAGGCTGCCTCTGTCACCGAAAAGTTTGCCGGTAAGGGTTTTTATTTAAGGTTTCTGTCCTTTTTGAATTTCGAGGTTACTATGGCCACTGACTGCTGGTTTCAGTCGTCGTGATTGGAATTCGTCACCGCTGCCGCTTGAGGTGGCTGCCGGGCTGCCGCCGAGCTGGTTCGAAGACCGCCGTGGTGTCGGTTTAGCCATTCTTCTTTTGGTTCGGTAAGCATTTTCGATTTGAAAGCCCTTTAATTGCTGTTCTGTTATCATACGCTGAGGTTTGTGGCGTTAATTGCTATACGATTGAGTTTCAGTTATTACATGTTGCGAATAGTGTTGCTATAGTTGTTTGGGAGCTGAGGTTTTGGTTGCCGGTGATTTCGAGTTGAGGCAGAAAGGACTCTGTGAGACGTTATATTATGGAATTTGCGTTTTGAGGTAGGGGCGCTTTCCAAAACTATACTTTATGTATTGGAATTATTACATATGGATACTGGTGTGAGAAAATGTGTATTTGGTGATTGTATTGGCCTTATGTATTATTTGATTGTCTGAAAAGCTTATGAATGTTTGTTTGGCTGAATTGTTGTACGGCTTTGTGAAATGTAATGTTTTGAAGTTGATTCTTTAAAGATTTGAAATACGAGTTTAATCCGTTGAGGATTGGTTTGAATTGAGTCAATTATTTTGATGATGTGAAAGATAGAATACTCTTGAAATTCAGCCTGGGTTGCTTTAATTGATTTGGTTTTGATAAATGATTTGTTGCTGAACCAATTCTTTAAAGCTTTCGAAATGAGTTAAATCGGTTGATATTGAGTTGATTTTGAAATTGTTTCCTTGAGATATGCCACTGAGGCGACTGTTGGATTTAGCTTGCTTTTGAATTGATTTCTGGTTTTGAGCTGTTGAAAAGGAATGAGAAACGGTTTAGTTGGGACCCGAACCGGGTGACAAAAGTCCAAGTTTTAGGGGGAGGTGCTGCCGAAATTTTTACAAAATCCTAGTCTTGTTTGAAAAGTTATTTAAAAAGGATTGGATTTGAGAAATTGTATTATTTGATTTTTTAAGAGAATATTTATGTTTTCAAGCTTAATTTATTTAATGAACTTTATGCGTTGAGTTCGGCTTATTTAGAAATGAACTATTTTTACTGTTTGCATCACTGAAGGAAAGAATGATGGTCTAATATTGATTTCAATATAAAAAGAAGCTTTAAGTGATTTTAAAGGAATCTAGACTTTTGATTGAGTAATTAAGTTTGAGGCATTTTGGAAGAGTTAGAAAAATGGGTTCCAAAAAGAAACCTGAAAGTGGTTTGATTCAAATGAACCGGTTTTGTTTCAAATGAGTTGATTTTTGGACCGGGTTGGAACTTGTGATTTTGTATGGTCGGTTTCATAATAAATTCAGTTTTATTTAATTGAACTGAGAATTTATGATTTTAAGAGTTTCAATGAATTTTAAGGAATTGATATAGGCTAACCTTCCCTAAAGACTTGGGACTCTGCCGAGAAATTTTTGTTATAAAATTTCATTGTTGGATGGGTGATTTTGAATACTTTGAAATAAATCTTTAACTTGCCATGATTATGGAAGTTTTGGAAAGAGGACGCCGAGAGTGGCATTATTTTTAAAAGGGGAATTTGCCTTGAGTAAAAATGGCTTATGAGCCTGAGATGATTTGAAAAATGAGATCTTTAAAGCCAAGGCTGAAAATAGTTAAAACTTGATTTCAAAGTGAAATGGCTTGAGAAAAGTGATTTATGGCTTAAATACCGGTTTTATGAATTTGATGATGTTGAATGATGAAAGTGCTGTTTTGTTATGGGCCGAAATGGCTGTGTATGATTATGAATATTGGCTGGTTCTGGATTGAACCGTGAGCCGGAATGGCTGTGTATGATATTGATTTATGGCTGATTGCTGAATGATTTATGGGTCGTATCGCTGACTATGAATTATGAATTTAAGCCGGATGGCTGAGATGGATGTTGATTCATGGCTGGGATTGAATGAATGTATGCTTGAGATACCTGGGTAGTAGCAAGGGTTGTGGTTCATCCCACTTGCTCCAGGTTAGAGACTGTGACGCTTGAGTAGTAGCGGTAGTAGTGGTGATTCCACTCGCTCCAGGTTGAGCTTTTAAACACCCGCCTGGGTAGTAGCCGCAGTAGTGGTTATTCCACTGGCTCTGGGTTGAGAGGGTAGTAGCAATAGGGTTGTAGCTCAAACCTACTTGCTCTGCGATGGGTGTTTCTGTCCATGGTTAGCTACCAGGACGTGTCGGGTTGGCTATATAACCGACAGATGATATCATCAGCCACTAGGACAGGCATGCATCATATGCATATATGTGACATTGTTTGGGTGTGCATATTCTACATGGTTTGCCTTTGTGATTAACTGCTAATTGTTCTACTTATTGTAACTGTTTGTTTGTGCTTGAACTTCCTATCTGTATTTGCATCAGGGACTCTGTTGGATTGTGGTGATTGGTTGATGGTTGGATTGTTTGGGCCTAGGGCCGTGGTTGAAATGAGATGGACCGATGATTGGTTTCTGTTTTGTGTTTTTGGTTTTGGAAAAGTATGAAATGCTAATTTGGTTCAGCATGGTTAAACCTTTTTGAAAGGCTTTTGAGTTTTTGAGAATTGAATGGTTCCTCTTTCGGAAAAGGATTTTAGATTTCTCTTTTATTATAAACTGTTGTTTTGGAAAGAGACATAAGACGGTTATTAATCACTGGTACGGTTTATCTTCACGTATCCTATTACAGTAATTTTCAAAAAACCCTCTACTGAGAACCCTTTCGAGGATGATGTTCTCACCCCCTACATTTTTCCCCTTTCAGGATATGGGTGCTGAAGTCACGAAGAGTTTATTTAATTGTTGTTATGATGCTCTGTATTGTTTTAGTTATGTTTTATTGTACCATCGCCTTTATCTTGATATATTCTGTAAGAGGGATAGGAATTGTATTGGTTACTGCTTGTAATATTATTTATAAATATATGCATATATATGGATGTATCCTTTATGAGTTTTTGTAAGTTATATGGTATGCATGGATGTATGTTGTATAGCAAAAGTATTTTTGGGAGCAGTTTTGTGGTTTAAAGATTTAAACAGGCTCATATCTTAGTATTAAATAGTATAAGTGTCGTCGTAATGTCCGAGCTATCAGAGTTGCGCAGCCGGAAGCGTGAGCTTTGGTAGTTAGGGTGTTACATTATGGTATCAGAGCAGTCCTTCCTGTAGAGCCTGAGGAACGGACCAACTATGCTTCAATTGAATACTTTGAGCGCTTGTCATGTATTAGGTTTTGTCGAATGACGAGAATTAGAGCTTTATGCACATGACGGTCTATTGATTAACGCTGTTAGTCTTGCATTGCATAATTCTTGGTATTAAGTTTGGCCGGCTTAATACTAGTGAATTTTGTATATGAAAGCACTAATGGGTTATCATAGACGATATACGAGTTTTGAGTAAAGCGAATCGCGGGTTTTGAGAACGCTAGAAGCTATTTCTCGAGGCTATTCAGTTGTGTGTCTTGAATTTCGTTCGAGTCGACCTGTTCTTTCATGTCCTAACTTGAAGTTCTTGTTTGCTGATCCTTTTGAGGAGTAGTTTGATTTTTCAACTTTATTCCTCTATCCACAGGCATTCTTGTTTGATCTTAAGTGCATATGCTTGTTTGAGATCCTTATTGCATCTACCTTCCTCTGTTTGAGTTCTTTTTTATTCCTGTATTCATTAATATAGCCTTAAACTTGTCTTAAAGTGCTGTGCATTTTTAACTCGTGATTCTGAGTCCATTAATAGAGAAATTGTTAATTCAATTTTCCTCTTATTTAATAGTGATTACAGCCAATTTTGAGATTTTTTATGAAAATTGCTGTTAAATAGATGTATACTTATCTATATATGAACTTTGAAGATTTCTTATACAGTTTAACAACTATTTACTCCTAATACCTCGACTGTACTTTTACTGGTTTGCGGAACTGCACTTTCTTTAAATACAAATTGACTTTCTAGTAATTTTACTACGGTTCTAATGCACATCTTCATTTGATTATGTATTTGGGTATTTTTCAAAACTCCGAAAGGAAAGAATTTTTCGCTTTTACTCAGGTTGAGTTTCGTTTGGTAAACTTCACTTAATTTATTTTGATTTGAGTTTGGTTTATCCTACTATATTGTTTATGTCATTGTGGTTCTTTTGAAAATGATGGACTCGCAGCTTTCTTCCTATGAACGGACTCATTCTCTCTTAAGCTTTCCATCTCCATGAATGTCATGCTTGACCTTGTTTTTAACTGATCTCTTACATCTTGTGAGCATTACTATTGATCTTGGTTTTTCCAATCTTGTGAATCTTATTCTTATGTGAGTTAGTTTGATTCATTTCAAAATAGTGCATCGTTTATCCTCTCATTGTCTTTACAAGAGTTTTTAGTAAAAGATTTATCCTTGAGAAATTACTAATGATTGAGTTGTCTTTTTCTATAACTTTTATGTTCTTTTGGATCAATTGAAAGCTTGTTTGATGTCGCATGCCTAGTGGATCTTGTTTTAACTACTTTGATTTAAGATCTTTTCTTGTATGGCTTGACTCCTTTTAAGTACAACCTAATTTTCTTGAATATCCTTCTGAGATGGCGATTTCAAGTATACTTTTGGAGTCTTATTTCGAACCTTGTTTAAAGGAGTTTTGAATCCTCCTTGAAGAAATTCTAAACGAAATTTATTTTCTGTTGCTTGATTGAGATTGGAACCATTGTTCAATTTTGATGAAGTTAATTTAAAGTTGGCATGCGATATTTTAAATGAAGTTTTGAAGAGCTTCGTTGTTTAATGGAAACCTCTCCATTTGTAATGCACCACTTGTTTCCTTTACCAATTTATAAGCAAACTTTTACCTCGGATCTTCTTTTCTAAATAGAAGTTTAACTTCCTCTTTCTTCCTTGCTATAAATGTTATACACGCTTGTTTGAATATGGGCTTTGGGAATTTTTGAACAAGCGATTGATTTTTCTTCGAGTTTTATGAATTACTTTTGGTTAGGTTATGCATCTAACTATCTTTCTAAAATATTTGAGGAAATGTTTGAGCTCTTGGCCAAACCTGTGTACGGTTTGTTTTTAACATTCTACATGATCTGTTTCAACATGAAGTTGTATTACAGCAAAGTCACGTTTATGCTTTTGTTATTCTCTTGAAGAATGTTTATTACTTGACTTTCTTTTAGGCTGCGAAATGATTTTTCCAGCGGTTTTCAATTTTTTGTGAACAATGCATTCGAAAGTATTTTTAATCATGCTATTGAGTTTGGTGAGCTTTGTCTTGGGTTTGAAATCTTCTCTACTGCAAACCTCATGCTTCTTCGACTCAGCTTGAATTGTTTCAAAATAATGCGCTGAATTTTCTTCTTATTGGACCTGTCGGATTTCTTTGATACAAGGGTTATCTTTGAAGTTGTCAATCGACCTATTTCTAGCAAACTTCATTGGTTGAGTGTCTTTGTTTACCTGGATTGGATACATTCTCCCAAATCTATGAGTATTACTTTTGACATGTGTCTTCCCTTTCTGAATCTGGTATCCTTCTGAGTAGACTCAAGAATTGTTTTGATATCACGTGCGACTTGTAGACGTAGTAACGCGATGCATTAATTCTTTAAGACGTGATATGTGTGTATGGAGGGTGAAGCGGTAGGTGTAAAACGTTATGAGTTGTGGGTGTTCTGTTCCTTGCGAACGGATTTGCGGTTGTTAGGCTTATGATTGGCTATGAGGTTGTAATATGATTGGTGGAGTTGGGAAATTGAAGTTCTGAAGTGGGAACGAGAATTGTCAGCGAACGTTATGCCACTGTTTAAATACCAACATGCTTTGCAGCCTTTTACCACACTAATTACCACTTTGCTTTGTGAACGCCTATCTTGATTTGCACCTTATTTTGGCACCTCAAGTTTTTGTAAAGCCTTGAGATCATATGACCTTGTGCATTGAGCCTATTTTGTAATGTTTGCTTTGCAATCACACTCTTACCTTTGTATCTTTATGCATACGACCATCCAAGTATTTGAAAAACCGTATATATGTTTATATGTTGAGATATTTTTGCTTCTTCCTTAAATGTGTTTAAGGGTGAACCGTTATGAAATTTCTTTAGTTTTGTATCAATTTTCGAGGACGAAAATTTTTGTAAGGTGGGTAGAATATAAGACCCAGAACTTTTGAAAAGTCTTATTATGATCAAGTCTCAAATCATATAGTTATTTATAGCCTTAATTTCAGAAATTATTTTATTAAAGATAATTAAGGCAAGTTTTGATTTATTGAATTTGAGATAAGTTATGATTATTATCAAATTTTATAATTAAATTATAAAGTTGATAGTTATAAAATAATAAGGATTTTTTATGATTTGGATTAGGTAAGTAATATTTTAAATATTACTATTGCTATTTTGGAAAAATGAAGAAATTAAGTATATTATTTCTAATTATTTGATTTGGGCATTTTATTGAAAGTAATTTATAAAAATTGATGAGCAAATAGTATTTTCTATATATATCTAGTGTTGGATTTAATTTGGATTCAAATGAACTGGTTTCGTTTCAAATGAGTTGATTTTTGGACCGGGTTGGAACTTGTGATTTTGTATGGTCGGTTTCGTAATAAATTCAGGTTTATTTACTTGAACCAATAATCTATTATTTTAAGAGTTTCAATGAATTTTAAGGAATTGATATAGGTTGACCTTCCCTAAAGACTTGGGACTCTGCCGAGAAACTTTTGTTATAAAATTCCATTGTTGGATGGGTGATTTTGAATACTTTGAAACAAATCTTTAACTTGCCATGATTATGGAATTTTTGGAAAGAGGATGCTAAGAGTGGCATTGTTTTTAAAAGGAGAATTTTCCTTGAGTCACGAAGAGTTCATGATATGTGCGCTGAAGTCACGAAAAGTTTATTTAATCGCTGTTGTGATGCTCTGTATTGTTTTAGTTATGTTTTATTGTACCCTCACCTTTATCTTGATATATTATGTAAGATGGATAGAAATTGTATTGGTTACTGTTTGTAATATTATTTATAAATATATGTATCTATATGTATGTATCCTTTATGAGTTTTTGTAAGTTATATGGTATGCATGGATGTACGTTGTATAGCAAAAATATTTTTGGGAGCGGTTTTACGGTTTAAAGATTTAAACAGGCTCATAGTTTAGTATTAAATAGTATAAGTGTCATCATAATATCCGAGCTATCAGAGTTGTGCAGACGGAAGCATGAGCTTTGGAGTTAGGGTGTTACAACCTGAACCAAAGCTACCTCTAATCACATGCACACCCAGCACACAGAGAGCAGCCACTAAGGTCTAAAAAGAGCGCCAACAATTGAAGAAACAATGAATTAAACAAACAAAATTGGGTTCCAATAAAAAATTAGCACCAAATAAATTCTTAATGAATTTCAACAACCATAGCTAATTTTAATAATACGAAGGAGCGCAATTGGAACCCCAACGAAACCTACAGAACCCATAAAAAAAACTTGACCTGGTAACCTTGACTTCTTCCATACAATTAGAAGATTTACATATGGAAAATATTCATAATAAATCAATACTCGATGCAAAATTAAATCTACCGACAAAAATCATAAGGATAATAACATTTCCAAAGCAACTTTAAAATATACTAATATAGTATTGAAAGAGTTCATGTCATAAATTTAATTTCAATTAGAAAACCTAGTTCTAACTCTCCACGTAATAAAACCTAACCTATTTTGGTTGGGAAAAATCCGAATTGAAGCATAATCCAAAAGCATATAAGCATGTAGTGCATCCTTTAACATCAATCGACACATTCCATCATTCTTAAATTTTAAAATTGATATATTTTCTATGTCCTGGTGTCCCTATACAAAGCTAAAAGGAGATTTTAAAGTAACTATTATTTTACAACCATCAAAACCTAAGCTTGCCCCTTCTAACAAATTAATTAATTACCAAACTTGTCATTTCACTAAATAAGTATTATCTAATCCACCAAACAAGATAAAAAAAGTCTAATTACCCTAATCAATGGTTGGCATTTTGATACATGATTTTCATATTTAGTAATTCAATCATTGAAAGGCCACCAAATTATGTGTTTAAAATTATCATCAAAATAATATAAAAGTGAATTATTTAATGCAATTAACCTGTTAAAAGCCAATTAATATTAAAAAAAATTCAGACCGAATTCAAGATTTACTTTAAAATAAGCAAATAAATAAATTCAAAAATAAGATATTGTTTCACAAACCAGTCTGACATTGGTTTGTGAAATCTTGCGCAATTCACAAAAATTCTCTGAGTTGCTCAATTAATAAATGAGAAAGAGACAAGTTATGCGATGGAAAGGTAGCAATAATACTTGCATGCATATTCCAAATTTCCTTACACAAAATATTATTATAATAAGTCATAGATTTTATAATATCAAATGCTCTCTTAATCAAATTCAAACCAACCATGTAGTATGCATAATGCTTTAATAAAAAAAAATCATATTGATATTAACTCTTTTTTAACCAAGAGCAATGCTGCACATGCACAAGTTTTTGGAATATTAATCAAATTCAACTTTGTATTAACTATTTTAATATGTAGCTAAATTACCTTTAATTATATCTAAATTTTATTTTGGTGTCAAAGTCAAGGGCATATAAGAAAGCAAAAAAATTAAAAAAAGTACACAATATAACAATATAGCACTTTCTACTAAGCAAGTAAATCAGATGTATTCAAAGAAATATATATCATTTGAATAAGTAAACAGACTCTTACCTTTACAATAACGATAGTTATCACTCCAATGACAATAAGGAGCAGTAGCATCATAATACACTTGTCAGTAGCAATCTCTTGTCATGAAAAGCAAAGTAAACAAAACAGTTAGTCAATGAATGATTCATATACTATTGTGGGTGAAAATTAAAAAGGTTAAATTTTTAGAAATTGACCTACCTACCAAGTTGCTTGCTCAATTTTGAGGCTCTCTTCATTGAGAAATAAATAGAATCTAACTCCTCAGTGACTTTGCTCATTTATTCTGTCTATTAAGTAGATATTATAATGTTTAGTGGGTACATATATATTGATTTGATTTGATGTGTGTATTAATAAAGAAGTTAAGCAACATCATAAGTTATACACCTGAGACTTTAGAGTTGCTGCAGTTTTCGTTCCAATATTTATTGTCTCTTGAATAATCTGTTATTAGTAATGAACACACATAAATACCTAGCAACAATGAAATTTTGTAAAGTTATTTCAAGAAATATATAGTAACCTTCTTTTTCCTATTAATAGTTTAGTTTATTTCATCCATCATTTGATGCTCTCTATTAATTAGTTGTTCATTTGTCATTGCTGTAAAAAAACAAATGCATCATCATACATCTTCCAAAATCTAACTTAAACAAAAATCATACAACTTAATTAGAAAGCACATTAAACATATTAAGGAGAGATGACATCCTGTTTCTATATGGATATATCTATATATAGCCTTGCTCTCTCCCTTTCCCTCCATCCATTATGCAATCTATTATTCTAATCTAAACCCACCTAAAAAATGAATTACAGGGAGATTATTATAATCATCAACAATAAATGAAAAGAAGAAATTTTCATACAATGAAAAGAAGTGCATCTTCTAAAAGAATTCTTATATTCTTTTTTAAATTTACTAATTTTAAAATTAAAATTTTTAAAATTATATTTTTATTCTAAATTCTAATTTTAAATTTCAATTCTTAAAAATTTGAGTTAAACTATAAATCTTATAATGAAAAATAATTAGATTTAATTATGAAAAAAAAACTCCACATCAGAGATAAAATATAATAATAAATAAATTTCTTATTAGTCTTGGTCACTTTTCAAATTTCCATCATCATTAATAGTTCGGAGGTCAAGATTGAAACCTGAATTATAATCTTATATATTTGAGAAAGAGTACGTAGCTAGGTTGCCAAAAATAACAAAAATTAAATTAAATGAAGAACTAATAGAATAATAAAGTCCAATAGAATAACGAAGTATATGAATATATTCACACGTAAATGAATATTAAAGTCTAATAGAATAATAAATTGAACTTATTTCTGATTACGATCATGGAAAAGACTTCAGTGAATCCCTCAATCATATATATGTATAATAGGAAAGACTTCACATTATATAATTATTGTTGCTATTTTTTATTCTTTTTTATTAAAAGAGCCTTCTTGTTATATTTGTACATGAGTTTCGAAATCAGTATGATAAAAATTGTGATTATTCAAAAAGTATCAAACATGTTTTAATAATTAAATGCCCTCAAAATCTAGTAAATAATTTTTCATAATTAAACTGAAATCTATTTTTTTTTTCAAAGCACTTTACATTATGTTAATTCAAGCACAACTAAAACAGTTCAAATTATTCATGAGTAAACTCCAAATTATTCTTATGTCATAACAATTATAAAAATAAAATACTTTTTTTCCTAACTCGCATAATTCACTGAAATTTATTTAATTCTGTCTAACATGACAACCACTGATCAACATAGCATTCATAATTGAGGGAAGGGAGAAGCGGAATCCAAACATATTGAAAAGGATTAGAAACAATCTGCATTACTGATTGCAAGTTTTAAGGACCACATGTATTTAAATTTTTCTTTCTTCAGGAATTCAACACTAAGTAAAAAAGAAACAGCCACAAACACAAAAGAAATAGCAAACCAGAAGAGATAGGGGTAATTCAGGTGAACAATGAAATGCAAAGAAGAAAATGGATAATTAATCTATCAAAAATTAAAGATTGAGGAAGGTTTGATGCTTTGTCTCTCTTATTTTAGTTTTTTCTTTTCCTTTTCAAATGAAAACTCAATTTTAAAAACTAATTAAAGGGGTAGTAAATTAAATGACATAAAAATAATAGAATGGAAGTTCATCTATTTCCACCGATTTAACATTCTAAAACATGAAAATTTACTGTTAAATATCACTTAAATGGGGTGCCCACTTCTCTCCGTTTGACTTCGCATTTGCCGATTCCTATTCTTTGCTCAAGAAGCTTCAACTGAAGCGTATGTCTCTCACTGATGATGACCTCAAGCTTATCGCTCGGTCCTTCCCTTCCTTTAAGGAACTCGTTCTCATGTGCTATGAAGATTTTGGGGTAGCTGGAATCAGAACAACACACAAAAGGTTAAAACTACTTACCAAATCAATAAAAATTAAAAATAAAACAAAACCAATGCAACCAAGATCCAAATCACAGTGAAAAGTATGGCACCTCAATCTTGATCTTGCCATCCCTGATATCAAAGCTTTCATCGCAGTCTTTATGCAATTTACAACAATATAATTTATGCAAACAATTCCCGGGTATACTAACAAACAACAAAGAGAATATATGAAATTGAAAATTGACCACAAAAAACTATCAAATAACTCTTTGAGACTTTGAGAAACAAAATAATAAAAAAATATTATTTTAAGAAAATCTAAACAGCTAGATCCACAAACCTGATTAAGCTACTTAAATTTTTTACTTAACTATTTCCTTAAAGAAATAATCACATGCACCAAACGATATATATATGGCAAAATCCATACAAAGCAACATCACAAGAGAAAACATACTTGAAGAAATAGAACCAAATCATTAGGTATGGGAACAAAAACCTTTAAGCATATAGATTTCAAATAACAGCTAAATTTGACTAACAAATACCCTAAAACCAGTAAACCATTTGAAAAGTAGTAATTAAAGTGAGGAATCATAAGAACCTTATGCACAATGGATTCCACAATATCATTTAAAAGCACAAGATCATACTCGTGCAGAAGTGCCAACACCATCTCCTTCAACTGCACGAAACCATTATTACTTGAACCAATGCAATAATAAATTAAACCAAAAACCATGATCAGAAATTTCTTTTTGATAATATATGCATACAAAATATTGAAACTAACAATAATAATAGAAGATTCATATATTTCAAAGAGCAAGCAATATTAGCCGCTAATATTTAATGCTAATTTATTAAAGGAAATAGAAAAAACACTCTACCTCTTTGGGTTCAATATGCCTTGTCTGCTTTAGATCATATAACTGAAAAGCAACTGCAAAATCATTATAAGAAACTTAATAAAATGATAAATAATTGAATACAAACCATTTATGTAGTCCAATATAATAAATCATGGATATGATTCTTGAGGGAGAAAAAAGAAGGTATGGGTATGAATATGAATCACTAATATGTAATGGTTCTATCTTACACTTGATCTTGCCTTTCATAGATGCATCTCGGTGAAATACACCCAATGATCGAACAAATTCTTCAAACTCAATGACACCATTTTTCTTGAGACCAAATAGATAAAAAAACTACAAAGGAGAAACAAAAGTGACCATGCATTAAGCAGGAGATTAAGACATGAAATAAAGCTAACATTAAACACTTTCAAAGCATAGATAGATTATCATCCATTAGAGAATTATCAATAAAATTTTATTTTAGGCTTTATCTGTAACAACCTCGTTTTTTGAGTACGCAAGATCTTTTTTAAAGCCACAGATTTTTCCAGAAGATCAGTAAAGGAAACTCCTCAGTTGTATCATCAAGCATCTCAATCCTCATTGTCATTATTTCATCCTTAAGCTAGAACCTCTTCTGAGGCAAGCTCGATAACACAATCACAAAGAACCTAGCTTTTGAACTGTATCGGTTAGGAGTTTTGATTCTAGTTTTCGTAAATAGTCTCTGTTTGACAAACCAAACTTGATTCAGTAGAGAAGAGAGATAATAGTATAATATTATTATTATATTAGTATTAGAAGATGCTTGAATGATATTATAAAGTTACCTGGTCTGTTTTAGTTAATAACAGGAAATCGATTTAACTGGGTTCACAGTTTACTGGTGTAGCTTAGCACTAGCACTCTCTGATGACTTTAGTGATCCTAAGGTCTCATCATACATGTTCTATTCTCATATTAAATATGTTACTAGTTCTATTTATTCTAGTAGCTCAGAAAATAATTTTTAGAGATGTTTTTACGAGTGTTCCGATACATCTATTTTTAGTAGGGGTGTTCAAAACCGATCCGGACCGAATTAAACCGACAAACTGAACTGAAATAACCGAAAACCGGACAAATCGATAACTGAAAAATTTTTTTTGTTGTTTTTTATGATTCGGTTCAGTTTTCGGTTTTGACAATGAAAACCCTAACCGAACCGAACCGATTTGGCAAATAACCCCTAAAAATTACTAACCCCAAACCCCCACCCCCCAAACGAATGAAACGAGTGCTACTACAGTGCTGTGCGAGTGTGCGTCCAGCATCCCTAACCCCCAAATCCCCAATCAAAACCTAGTTCAGTATTCAGTAGATCTTTCTTCTCCAAATCTCTCCCTCTGCATACCCACCACCCAGCCATGGAGCCAGCCACCCACGTCGTTGACTCTCCACACTTGCGACACCCACATTCCTCTCAAGTCCCACCACCGCGAAGCCTTCCTCGAATCCCAATGTCGAAGCCTTCCTTTTCGCGGACAGAGCAGAGATCCTCCCAAGTCCTACCACCGCGAAGCCTTCCTCTTCAACCCAATACGCCACCCACTAACCCAGCAGGCCAGCAGTGTTTCTGGGTTCTGGCCACGATCATCAATTCAACCCAGCACCTCCCAGTCTCCCACCCAGCCTTCCTCCCAAGTCAATATGGAGCCCGAGCCACCGATTCAGGTAATATTTACCATCTGCTGTTTACTGATGCATTGTTGGGTAACTTGCTGTTTGCTGTTTATTGTTTGCTGTTTGCCCGAGTCAATATTGAGTGTTTGTTAGGTAAAGTTGGTAACTTGGAATTAAATTATTGATGAATTATTTTATTGTTGGTATTGTTGCTGGTTGCTGTTTATTGCTGGTTATTGCTGGTTGCTGGTTGCTGTTTATTACTGGTTATTGAATTATTGTTCAGTTTATTGAGATCAGTTTATTGTTCAGTTTTTGTTCAGTTTACTCTTGATAATTTGGTATTGCTGGATGCTAGTTATTGATTTTATTGCTGGTCAGTTTATTGCTCAGTTTATTGTTGAATGTTGATAGTAAGTTATTGTTGGTATTGTTGCTGGTTGTTTAATAATTTGGTAAATTGCTTGATTTTGTAAACAGGATCTTGATTTTGTAAATTGCTTAATTTTGTAATCAGGATCTTGATTTTGTAAATTGGTGCTAAATTTATTTTGTTGTTCAATGTATTTGTTTATGCAGTTTGATGTCAGTTGAAGCTTATGTAGTTTGCTGCTCTCAGGCTCTTCTCGAAGCCTTTTACACTTCCCAATTCCCACCAGCCACCAGCACCGAATCCTTCTTCCCAGTTCCCAGCGAGCACCGACCCAGCAGGCAACAGCGTTCTTCCCAACAGCATCCAGCGCCGCCAGCGAGTTAACTAATTAAGTAATTTAACTAATTTAAGTTCAATAAGTCAATCGTCACTGATGGATTGCTGCTGGTTGTTGACTTGTTTATTTTATTGTTGCTGCCTTGCTGGTTGTTCTGTTGAATTACTGAAACTGCTTTTGTTTTGTTTTGTTTTGCTGTTCTGTTGAATTACTGAAACTGAATTACTTTTGAGTTTTGAAGTGATTTAGTATGATTTATCAAGTGTTGGAGGTTTTGGATCTTGGTAGGGTTAGATTGAAATCAGTATGGTAAGATAAATTTTAATAATGAGAAAATAGAAGCAGATTTGAAGTATTAGATTACCTCATATTGTATTATTGATGAATTACTTTTGTTGAATTACTTTATTGTTGGTATTGTTGCTGGTTGGTTAATGATTTTGTAAATTGCTTGATTTTGTAAACAAGATCTTAATTTTGTAAACAAGATCTTGATTTTGAAATTGCTTGTAACTTAATTTTGTTGTTTAATGTATTTGTTTAATAAGTTTGATGTCAGTTCAAGTGAGAATATGAGTGACACTGGATTGCTAATTTCAATTGTGTATTTGTGTTTGTCGATTTTAATATATAAGACTTTGTGAAATAGTATGGTAGTATTTTTTTGAATTGATTGAAAAAACCGAACAAAACAAACCAAACTAAACCGATTTTAATTGGTTTGGTTTGGTTCGGATGGCCACAACAAAAAAACTGAACTAAACTGAACCGCATTTAATTAAACGATTAGATCGGATGACATTTCTCTCAAAAACCGAACAAAATCGCACCGCGAACACCCTTAATTTTTAGTAGTTAAACACCTGAGATATTTTAATATTATTTTAATCCACCTCCAAGCCAACCAATCACAACTCACCTTACACCCCCAAGACTTCCAAGGCTGTCTTATTTCTTCATTTTGGCCGAGAATGAGAAGAGAGAAAAGAGAGAAACTTTTATGACAATTTAATCTTCAAAACTTGATTTCTTCTGAACTAAAACTCAAATCAAAACTCTAATTACACCAAAATGATCCTCTCCTCTTCCTCTACACAACCATGTAATTTATCAAGGATGGAAATAAGGTTAGATGGCTGTCCCTTTCCCCTTTGAATTCGGTTTTCAAGGAAGCATGCTTAAAACATGTGTTTTCTTGATGTTCTTCCTTAGATCTCTTACTTAGCTTGACTTGTGAGCCAAGAATCTTCAATTTCCAGCATGTTTAAGGTGAGGAATACCTTTCTAATATGTTGATTAAGGTTTTGTCAGTTGAGGTTTTATGGATTCAAAGTTGTTCTTGATGTGTTTTAGGAGGAAAAAGTGCAAAAAGAACACCTAAAAGCATAACCGAATTTGAGGCAGCAAATCAAGGTAGGGTTTGGTAAAATTAATCTTTATTAATTGTGTTTGAGTTGTTGATTATGATTTGGTTTGGTTATATTTGAAATTGATTGTTTATATGAGTGATTCTTGTTGAAGTTCTGGTGAAAATTTGACAAAATTTGATGATATTCAAGCTATGAATGCATGTTCTTGTGGCTGCTGAAATTTCGAACCCTAGGACTCAAATTAGGGTTGAATTTGTGTTGAAATCGAGTAGGAAATAAGGGGCTTTAGTGGCTGCAATTTTATTTTGAATTATTGTAAAAATCGGTTGCTGAAAAGATTGAAAAACGGGTAAAAACAGAGAAAGAATTTGAAAAAATTATGAAAAATTCGAAGAACACTTTGAGTGTGATGAAGAACATTGAAGAACACCTTTTAGATCTTAAAAAGGGCAAGGTTGTAATTATTTTGGTATTTGAGGGGTTATTTTGTAATTTCTAAAAGTTAGGTTGGTTAAAGTAGAAATATTAAAAATTACGAATGGTAAAAAGTAAATTTTAAAGGTTAAAAGTTAAAAAGGGGTAATTTTCTAAAATATATTAAAAAAATAGTAAATAATAATATTTAATTAAAATTAATATTTTAATAAAAATAATAAAATAATACGAAAAATGCAGTTTTTCGTAAAAGCTTTAGAAAAACAACTTTAAGCTTAGAATCTCATAATCACCTTCATAAAACACTTAGGGAGTGGTAAAATATATTAGTGAGGCAAAGAGAAAGGAAAGATAAAAAGTTGAAGAAAAGATAAGAATCGGAGAAAAAGTCTGTAAAGTTTTAATGACAAAAACTAACAGAGATTGGTAAACTAACTAGGAGCAACATAGTTAGTTCTTGAGTTGCACCTTGGGCTAAGTATAGTATGAAAAGTTAAACTATTTCAGTATAGACTTAACGAACCTATACTTGGGACAGGCTAACTATTCAAACCAAAATTTACATAAGCTATAAATACATACGTTAAACCGAGAAACGAGAGCAAAGTAAAGAGACTAAGAGAAAAGAGAAAACAGAGTAGAGTAAACCGACTAAGAGAAAAGAATAATCAGAGCAGAGTAAAGAGATAAAGAGAGAAGAGCAGTAAAACCCATGAATTGATAATCATTGATTACGGGAATAACCCATGAACAGTTGATAATCTTTGATCTCGGGGATAACCCACGAACTGAGGATCGTTGTTCGTTGTGTATTGATCTCAGAAAAACCCACGAAATGAGGATTGTTGTTCGTTGTGTATTGATCTCAAAGATAACCCACAAACTGAGGATCGTGTTGTGTATTGATCTCGGGGAGACCCACGAACTGAGGATCATGTTTTGTTTGTGTGTTGATCTCGAGGAGGCCCACGAACTGAGGATCATTGTTTCCCCTTGTGTGTATATTAAGGGGTCGAGCCTTCCGCCGACTTCCAGTAGTTATGAAGGAGTGGTATTCTTAACCACCAACACGTATGCACGAAGGACACAATGGGAAGCCATATCTAGGACTAGTTCCTAGTGAATATCGGGATGTAGCGTGTAAACCGACACGTGAGCTCATGGCTTGCATAGGACAGACATGCATCATACTTGGTTGTGCATTTCCTCTATTTTGCTTGTTGAATGAATGTGTGCTTTGTTTGTTTGTATTCTATTCTCTGTGTTTGTGTCTTATTTTCTTGTGTTCTTATGTTCGTGTTTTGCTTTCTGTTTTCTCTTTTTTCTCTATTTATCTATTTCTTCTATTTACTGCTTCTCTGTATTTTGCTATTCATCTGCTAAACAACATAGAATTAATGAACGTAACTAATAACCCCGACCCTACTAAGAACTCCGCAATTCTTACCCATTTTCTCTTCCTTCCCCCTTAAGATGGAAGCGTGAGTACCCTTCCGTAGTTCGCTAACGACCGTTTGCAAAGAGAATTTTGTTCTAGATGGTCTTCTGAGTCTAGGGTGACTCTCATTCTCTGTTTATATATATATACCGTGAGACCAAGCAACGTCTGCACCCTGTTTGTATGCGAACTTTAACGTAAATCCTGTGTACGAGACTCCTGTTATGTGGCTACTTGATGTGGTACCAGAGAGACATCATATTGCAATGTCTGATCATGCAAAGGAGTAATAGATGATGTTCCACCTTTTGATGACATTCCACCTGACATGAGTTTTGAAGACCTAGAACGGACTTTTCCTCGCTTTAGTAGTTTAGAGGGACTAGGTGAGTATAGAGTCTAGGCTAGCTTGGGTGCCAGCTTAGGGACTTCTTGAATAGATCAAGGCCTGGGATGTTGTGTGTATATATATGGATATAGATATTATTTAGCTATATCTAGGGGGTGTTCTAACTAAAAGTCTATACTCTAATAAAGGTTGGATCAGTGAATATTATCAACTGCTTGTGATGTATTTATGTGTGGTTGTTTATAACTGTTTTATCTGTTATTATTTGTGAATTGATTATGAATGATTCTATTTATTAATCCAAACATTAAAAAAAAGTACCTCGCAAAATAACTACACTTTTAACAACGAATTAGGCTCATATAATAAATGATAGATAATAATTAGGAAGACAAGTTGGTAGCGCTTAGTTTCTAGTATGATCATGACGTACCAGAATGTGGATCGTTACAATTTGGTACCAGAGCAGTTCGTTCCCAATAGAGCCTGCAGAATGGACTGACTATGCTTTACTGCATACTCTACTTGTGTGTCTCATGCTATTAGGGTATCTTTAAGATACATTGCGCATGAATATCTATGAGCGCTCATTTTGGGAATGTTCGTGGTTAACTTGAGATATTAAGATTGATCACCTTAATATTGATTGTTTTGTGCGGATAAGACCTCAATGACGATGAATAGGCATGGTTTAATCGAAATCTGAACAACGAATCAATGTGAACCACAACTATCTTCATAGCTATAATTATCTCCGTTGCTATGACTATGTGAGATTTGGATGCTGTAAGGAATGAATCAATCTCTTCATCAGGATGGTGATGAGCGGATAATTTGTACGCTTTTTGGCATTATTTTGAGTATATTTTTAGTATGATCTAGTTAGTTTTTAGTATATTTTTATTATTTTTTAGTTAAAATTCACTTTTCTGGACTTTACTATGAGTTTGTGTGTTTTTCTGTGATTTCAGGTATTTTCTGGCTGAAATTGAGGGACCTGAGCAAAAATCTGATTCAGAGACTAAAAAGGACTGCAGATGCTGTTGGATTCTGACCTCCCTGCACTCGAAGTGGATTTTCTAGAGCTACAGAAGCCCAATTGGCGCGCTCTCAACGGCGTTGGAAAGTAGACATCCTGGGCTTTCCAGCAATATATGATAGTTCATACTTTGCCCAAGATTTGATGGCCCAAACCGGCATTCAAAGTCACCCTCAGAAATTCCAGCGTTAAACGCCGGAACTGGCATCAAAATGGGAGTTAAACGCCCAAACTGGCATAAAAGCTGGCGTTTAACTCCAAGAAGAGTCTCTACACGAAAATACTTCAATGCTCAGCCCAAGCACACACCAAGTGGGCCCGGAAGTGGATTTTTATGTCATTTACTCATCTCTGTACACCCTAGGCTACTAGTTTTCTATAAGTAGGACATTTTACTATTGTATTGGGGAGATCTTTCAATCTTTGGATCTTTTGATCATGTTTTGATGATTGAACCCTCATTGGGAGGCTGGCCATTCGGCCATGCCTAGACCCTGTACTTATGCATTTTCAACGGTGGAGTTTCTACACACCATAGATTAAGGTGTGGAGCTCTGCTGTACCTCGAGTATTAATGCAATTACTATTGTTCTTCTATTCAATTCCGCTTGTTCTTGTTCTAAGATA
>NC_029774.3:99957049-99957261 GCF_000817695.3 Arachis duranensis | reverse complement strand
TACAAAATCATAAAATCCAAAAATATTTCTTGTTTGAGTCTAGTGTTTCATTTTAAGTTTGGTGTCAATTGCATGCATTCATTCATGTGTCTTAAGGATCTTCAAGTAATTCTTGATGATTTCTTACTCTTATCTTTGAATTCTTTTGACTTGAGTGTTTATGTGTCTCATATGCATTCTCATTAGTGTCAGCAGTATACAAACTGCTAAGT
>NC_029774.3:99955694-99956869 GCF_000817695.3 Arachis duranensis | reverse complement strand
CTGCAGAGGAATTATACAGAAAAAGCTGGGCGTTCAAAACGCCCAGTAAGGAAGACAGACTGGCGTTTAAACGCCAGCCAGGGTACCTGGTTGGGCGTTTAACGCCCAAAAGGGTATAGTTTTGGGCGTTAAACGCCAGAGTGTACACCATTCTGGGCGTTTAACGCTAGGATGGCACAAGAGGGAAGATTTTGTTTTCAATGCAAATTTTTTTCAGGTTTTCAAAGTTTTTCAAAATCAAATCTTTTTAAAATCATATCTTTTCAATCATATGCTTTCAAAATCAATTTCTCTCCTTTTTCAAAGATACTTGCTATCAATTAATGATTTGATTCAACATTTCAAGTATGTTGCCTTTTCTGTTGAGAAAGGTTTAATGTTTGAATCATATCTTTCCTTGATAGCCAAGTCATTAAGTTTTAAAATCAAATCTTTTTAAAATGTTTTTCAAATCATATCCCCTCAATCACATCTTTTTAAAATCAATCATATCTTCTTAACCACATCTTTTTCAAAATAGTTTTCAATCAAATCTTTTTGATTGCTAATTTCAAAATGTTTTTCAAAAATCACTTGATTTCTTTTCCACTTTTATTTTCGAAAATCAATTAGGGTTTTTCAAAATCCTTTACCTAATTTTCGAAAATTACTTCCCTTCTTCTCACATCCTTCTATTTATGGACTAACACTATTCCTTGATGCAAAATTCGAACTCCATCTTCTTTGATAAGTTCGAATTTTCTACTTCTGACTTCTATTTTTCTTTTCCTCTGACACCTCAAGGAATCTCTATACTGTGACATAGAGGATTCCACATTTTCTTGTTCTCTTCTCTTTTCTTTCATATGAGCAGGAGCAGAGACAAAAGCATTCTTGTTGAGGCTGATCCTGAACCTGAAAGGACCTTGAAGCAAAAGCTAAGAGAAGCTAAGGCACAACCCTCTGTAGAGGACTTAACCGAATTCTTCAAAGAAGAAGAACACATGGCAGCCGAAAACAACAACAATGCCAACAATGCAAGGAAGGTGCTGGGTGACTTTACTGCACCTACTCCCGACTTCTATGGGAGAAGCATCTTTATCCCTGCCATTGGAGCAAACAACTTTGAGCTTAAGCCTCAATTAGTTTCTCTAATGCAAAAGAATTGCAAGTTCCATGGACTTCCATTGGAAGAT
>NC_029774.3:99954664-99955331 GCF_000817695.3 Arachis duranensis | reverse complement strand
AAATCATCCAAATTTTTCATGGAAGGATCAACAGAGACCTTAACAAGGTTTCAACAATAATAATGGTGGACGAAACAGGTTTAGCAATAGCAAGCCTTTTCCATCATCTTCTCAGCAACAGACAGAGAATTCTAAGCAGAACACCTCTGACTTAACAACCATGGTCTCTGATCTAATCAAAACCACTCAAAGTTTCATGACTGAAACTAGGTCCTCCATTAGAAATTTGGAGGGACAAGTTGGTCAGCTGAGCAAGAAAATTACTGAACTCCCTCCTAGTACTCTTCCAAGCAATACAGAAGAAAATCCAAAAGGAGAGTGCAAGGCCATCAACATGGCCGAATTTTGGGAGGAAGGAGAGGCAGTGAACGCCACTGAGGAGGACCTCAATGGACGTCCACTAGCCTCCAATGAGTTCCCCAATGAGGAACCATGGGAATCTGAGGCTCAAAAAGAGACCATAGAGATTCCATTGGACTTACTCCAGCCATTCATGAGCTCTGATGAGTATTCTTTCTCTGAAGAGGATGAGTATGTCACTGAAGAGCAAGTTGCTAAATACCTTGGAGCAATCATGAAGCTAAATGACAAGTTATTTGGAAATAAGACTTGGGAGGATGAACCCCCTTTACTCACCAAAGAACTGGATGACTTGTCTAGACAGAAA
>NC_029774.3:99952393-99953073 GCF_000817695.3 Arachis duranensis | reverse complement strand
TCTTCACTCCTTCATTTTCACACAACCTAAACACTTACTTCTCCCCCTTTTGGCCGAACACAAAGCCACTCCCTTCTTCCTCATTCCTTCTTCTTCTACTCTCTTCTTTCTTCTTTTGCTCGAGGACGAGCAAACCTTTTAAGTTTGGTGTGGTAAAAGCATTGCTTTTTGTTTTTCCATAACTATTTATGGCATCCAAGGCCGGAGAAACCTCTAGAAAGAGGAAAGGGAAGGCAAAAGCTTCCACCTCCGAGTCATGGGAGATGGAGAGATTCATCTCAAGGGTGCATCAAGACCACTTCTATGAAGTTGTGGCCTTGAAGAGGGTGATCCCCGAGGTCCCTTTTTCAAAAAGAGTGAATATCCGGAGATCCGACATGAGATCCGAAGAAGAGGTTGGGAAGTTCTTACCAACCCCATTCAACAAGTCGGAATCTTGATGGTTCAAGAGTTCTATGCCAATGCATGGATCACCAAGAACCATGACCAAAGTATGAACCCGAATCCAAAGAATTGGCTTACTATGGTTCGGGGGAAATACTTGGTTTTTAGTCCGGAAAATGTAAGGTTGGCATTCAACTTGCCATGATGCAAGGAGATGAACACCCTTACACTAGAAGGGTCAACTTTGATCAAAGGTTGGACCAAGTCCTCACAGACATTTGTGAAGAGGGCGCTCA
>NC_029774.3:99951383-99951695 GCF_000817695.3 Arachis duranensis | reverse complement strand
AAATTTTATAACAGTTTAATTATTTTGATGTGGTGGCAATACTTTTGTTTTCTGAATGTATGCTTAAACAGTGCATATGTCTTTTGAATTTGTGGTTCATGAATGTTGGCTCTTGAAAGAATGATGAAAAAAGGAGACATGTTACTAAGGATCTGAAAAATCATTAAAATGATTCTTGAAGCAAGAAAAAGCAGTGAAAAAAAAGAAAAAAAAATATTTTCGAAAAAAAAGAAAAAAAGAGAAAAAGAAAAAAATTCGAAAAAAATAGAGAAAAGAAAGAAATAAAGTTGTGATCCAAGGCAAAAAGAGTGT
>NC_029774.3:99950742-99951177 GCF_000817695.3 Arachis duranensis | reverse complement strand
CAAGAATCATCATACTTAACTAGGAGAATCAATAACACTATCTGGATTCAGAGTTCCTAAAGAAGCCAATCATTCTGAATTTCAAAGGATAGAGTGAGATGCCAAAACTGTTCAGAGGCAAAAAGCTAAAAGCCCCGCTCATCTAATTAATACTGATCTTCATAGATGTTTTTGGAATTCATTGCATATTCTCTTCTTTTTTACCTTATTTGATTTTCAGTTGCTTGAGGACAAGCAACCATTTAAGTTTGGTGTTGTGATGAGCGGATAATTTATACGCTTTTTGGCATTGTTTTTAGTATATTTTTAGTATGTTCTAGTTAGTTTTTAGTATATTTTTATTAGTTTTTAGTTAAAATACACTTTTCTGGACTTTACTATGAGTTTGTGTATTTTTCTGTGATTTCAGGTATTTTCTGGCTGAAATTGAGGGAC
>NC_029774.3:99950014-99950625 GCF_000817695.3 Arachis duranensis | reverse complement strand
TACACCCTAGGCTACTAGTTCTCTATAAGTAGGACCTTTTACTATTGTATTTTCAACTTTGGATCATTTTTAGATCTTTTGATCACATTGGGAGGCTGGCCTCACGGCCATGCCTAGACCTTGTTCTTATGTATTTTCAACGGTGGAGTTTCTACACACCATAGATTAAGGTGTGGAGCTCTGCTGTACCTCGAGTATTAATGCAATTACTATTGTTCTTCCATTCAATTCCGCTTGTTCTTTATCCAAGATATCACTTGTTCTTTAACTTGATGAATGTGATGATCCGTGACACTCATCATCATTCTCACCTATGAACGTGTGACTGACAACCACCTCTGTTATACCTTAGATTGGGTGGATATCTCTTGGATTCCTGATACACGATGCATGGTTGATCGCCTGACAACCGAGCGCTCGCTTGACAACCGAGCCAGCCATTCCGTGAGATCAGAGTCTTCGTGGTATAGGCTAGAACTGATGGTGGCATTCAAGAGAATCCGGAAGGTCTAACCTTGTCTGTGGTATTATGAGTAGGACTCAATGATTGAATGACTGTGACGTGCTTCAAACTCCTGAGGGCGGGGCGTTAGTGACAGACGCAAAAGAAT
>NC_029774.3:99940289-99949875 GCF_000817695.3 Arachis duranensis | reverse complement strand
TGACAACGGTGAAACCCTTGCTTAAGCTTGCCATGGAAAGGAGTAAGAAGGATTGGATGAAGACAGTAGGAAAGCAGAGAGACAGAAGGGACCAAGCATCTCCATACGCTTATCTGAAATTCCTACCAATGAATTACATAAGTATCTCTATCTTTATCTTTATGTTTTATTCATATATCACCATACCCATTTGAGTTTTCCTGACTGAGATTTACAAGGTGACCATAGCTTGCTTCATACCAACAATCTCTGTGGGATCGACCCTTACTCGCGTAAGGTTTATTACTTGGACGACCCAGTACACTTGCTGGTTAGTTGTGCGAAGTTGTATTGATCACAATTTCGTGCACCAGATGGCTTGAAGGAAATAGATTGCTTGAAGATGGATTCTGCACATGGCTGAAATTTTGAGGGCAAAATTTTCTTTTAGGAGGGTAGAATGTAACAACCTCGTTTTTCGAGTATGCGAGATCTTTTCTGAAGCCACGGATTTCTCTGGAAGATCAGTAAAAGGAACTCCTCTGCTGTATCATCAAGAATCTCAATCCTCATTGTCATTATGTCATCCTTAAGCTAGAACCTCTTCTGAGGCAAGCTTGATAACGCAATCACGAAGAACTTAGTTTTTGAACCGTATCGATTAGGAGTTTTGATTCTAGTTTTTGTAAATAGTCTCTGTTTGACAAACCGGACTCAATTCAGTAGAGAAGAGAGATAATAGTATAATATTATCATTATATTATTATTAGAAGATGCTTGAATGATATTATAAGGTTATCTGGTCTGTTTTAGTTAAAAATAGGAAATCGGTTTAACCGGGTTCACAGTTTACTGGTGCAGCTTAGCACCAGCACTCTCTGATGATTTTAGCGATGCTAAGGCCTCATCATACATGTTCCATTTTCATATTAAATATGTTACTGGTGCCATTTATGCTAGTAGCTCAGAAAAAAATTTTTAGAAATGTTTTTACGAATGTACCGATACATCTAGTTTTAGTAGTTATACACCTGAGATATTTTAATATTATTTTAATCCACCTCCAAGCCAACCAATCATAACTCACTTTACACCCCCAAGACCTCCAAGGCTGTCTCATTTCTTCATTTTAGCCGAAAATGAGAAGAGAGAAAAAAGAGAAACTTTCATGACAATTTAATCTTCAAAACTTGATTTCTTCTGAACTAAAACTCAAATAAAAACTCTGATTACACCAAAATGATCCTCTCTTCTTCCTCTACATAACCATGTAACTTATCAAGGCTGGAAATAAGGTTAGATGGCTGTCCCTTTTCCCTTTAAATTTGGTTTTCAAGGAAGCATACTTAAAACATGTGTTTTCTTGATGTTCTTCCTTAGATCTCTTGCTTAGCTTGACTTGTGAGGCAAGAATCTTCAATTTCTAGCAGGTTTAAGGTGAGGAATCCCTTCCTAACATGTTGATTAAGGTTTGGTCAGTTGAGGTTTTATGGATTCAAAGTTGTTCCTGATGTGTTTTAGGAAGAAAAAGTGAAAAAGGACACCTAAAAGCATAACCGAATTTGAGGCAGCAAATTTTAGGGTTTATCTTGTATCAATTTCAGAGGTTTTATCGATGATTCCATACGCTTTTCATATGAAAATACACGGTTTTGTGTTTCTCCCCTAGTTTTTGCCTTATGGATGAAAGCATGCCTATTTTGCACTAAACTAGATACATTTCTATTCTTCTATTGGTGCCATTCGATGCCGTGACCTGTGTGTTAAGTGGTTTCAGGATATAGGGCATGGATGACCCAGAGGAGAAAAGGAAAGTGGGTGCAAAAGAGGGGAGCATGAGAAATTGAGGCTTGTGAACTTCAGCAAGGGCGCGTGCGCGTACTTGGCGCGCCCGCGTGGATTGCGCAGCCAGAAGCCAAAGTCAGAAGCCAAGCCACGAGCCGGCACGTGTAGCGGCTGAGCCATGACCTCCATGGACGCGCACGCATACGTCACGCGTCCGCTCGAATTGCGAGATGGCCCAGTGGCGCGCGCGCGTACTTTGCGCGAGCGCGCCAATGCTCGAATATGATTTTTTTTAGGGGTCACGTGACCTGGGCGTGGAGACAGTTGGAGATCCCATTTTAGGGAAGTGCCTTGGCGGGAAAAGCTTAAAAGACCAGGGGTTAAAGGGTTAAAGGACTTTTAGCTCATTTTTACATGTTTCTAGATTTTTCTCCTTGTGGTAGTTACACTCTTGGGTAGAGAGAGAGATCTCAAGCTCTCATTAGGGTTCATCTTCTTCAATTTCTGAATTCTCAATCACTCTTTGGTGAGATCAACTTGAAATTCTCAATTTACTTTGTTCCTATTATAGATCTTCTTCTCTAATCTCAATTAGTGCTTGTAATTGATCAATTCTCATAAATCCTAGATTCAACTTTGTAGTTTTGGATTCTATCAATTTCTTGAGAAGTTTATTTCTATTGTTGTTCTTAGTTAATTGTTGTTAATTTCTTGCATTGAAGTGCTTTTAATTATAATTTCTTCTTATTCTTACTATGTCTTTCATCCTTGCTCATCAAGTGTTTGATAAAATGCCAATACTAGTTATGGAGTAAAAGTTTCTTACTTGGCATAAGGGTTTGGACCATTAGAGAATGTTGAATAGTTTATGTCAATTGTTGATTGGGAATTAGGAATTGCTAATTGACATGGAGTGCACTAAAACTAGATTTCCCTAGGGTAAAACTAGGACTTGTGACTCAAGTTAGTTAATCTCATTTGACTTTCCTCTATACCTAGGGGTTAACTAAATGAAGCAAAGCCTAATTGTTATCATCATTGAAGAAACTATAATGATAGAATTTCTAATGCCAACCCTAGGCCAAGTCTTTTAATATTGATAGTTCACCATCTATTCTCGCTAAACATCTAAAAGAACCATAACAAAGCTTCCTAATCAATAATATGCATTCTCTAGCAATTCCAAGGGAGGACGACTCGGGAGACTAGTACTCTCGGTTATAGATTGTAGGATTGTTTGATGCGAAGTTGTGAATGTCGATTAGACTATACTCACGATCATATCCATTATTGAATTCTAAATCGTCATGCTAAATTTTGTTTATCAAAATGGCGCCGTTGCTGGGGAATTGCTTAGTGTGCCATGTTATTGTTTAGAGTAAATATGTGTATATGTACATAGTGCATTTCATTGTAATTCTTTGTTCAAGTAACTAAACCCCCATCATTACCATGAGTTTTACTTCTCCTTCATTGCATGACGCGTTCACAACCGAATCCGAGCTTAGTCCCATTTGATCCGGAAATAGAACAAACTTTGCTTCATATTAGACAAGCTCGGAAGCGGTTAACTTTTGGGGAAGGTGAAAATGTTTTCACTACCTTACCCACCTTACTAAAAGTAAACATTGAACCGTCACTCGAAGAAGGCAATAACCATTCTCCCATCAATATCACTAACAATTCTTCTTTTGATTTAGGTATTAACACCATGGCCGCTCCGAGGAGAGTTACTATCAAAGAAGCGGGTGCACCAGATTATGTTCTTCAACCCCTTCATGTAACTCACCCCAACTTGAATGCAAATTTTGAACTGAAGACCGCTTTGATCAACCTCCTATCTAAGTTCCATGGACTTCCCGCACAAGACCCTATTCGACATCTCAAAGATTTTCATCGTATATGCTCAACAACTAGACGGGAAGGATCCGATGAGGTTGCTATATGGTTGTTTGCTTTCCCTTTCTCTCTTGAGGACAAGGCTAAAGAATGGTTCTACACCCTATCTAGTGAAGTCACTTCCGATTGGGACTTACTTAGAAGAGGATTCTTGGATAAATTCTTCCCCCGGAAAAGATGGATAGGCTAAGGAAAGAAATGTCATGTATTGTACAAGGTGAAACGGAACCACTATACGAATATTGGAAACGGTTTCGTAAGCTACTAGACGCATGCCCTAATCACATGATTGACACTCAAGTGTTGCTTGGATACATATGTCAAGGGATGCGAGAACAAGATAGAACTCTCTTGGACACTTCTAGCAATGGCTCTTTGTCTAAATATAAAACAGCGGAGGAGGCATGGCAACTTATCATCGACTTAGCCGAATCCAATCAACATATGAGACGAAGAGTCAACCGCCCAAAAACCGTGAATGAGGTATCAACTAGTAGCGAAACCACCGCTCTAACCAAATCCTTGAGCGAAATGACATCCATCTTGAGGAAACTCCAAATGAGCCAACAACAACCACAACAACCTCAACCATACCACCACCTCCACCCCCTCAACAATACAATCAACAATTGGTCCCTCAGAAAGTGTGTGGCATTTGTTCATGCTATTCCCACTACACAGATGAGTGTCCAAGCCTTCAAGAAGACAACACCTTGGCGGCTACTCACAATTTCTATGACCGCCCAAATCAAAGGTACTACCAAGGCGGTAATCCTAACCAAGGGTACCCTTATCAAGGAGGAAGCTACAATCAAGGGAGTGGCAATCAAAATCAAAATTGGAGGGACAATCATCAACAAGGAAATAGGGACAACAACAACAACAACGGAGGAGGTCAAAGATGGAACAACAACAACTCACAAAACCGGCCACCATACAACTAACAAAACCAACAAAGAAACTACCAAACATACCAACCACCACATCAAAGACCACCACCCAACCAATCACAAGCCCCTCAACTCACATACCCGACCTCCCCATCTAACCAAGATGATACACTCCGGACCATCATTCAAGGCCAAAAGGAACTACAAAGCACACTTGCTTCCGGTCTCACTGGCCTCACCTTTACACTACAAGCCCTTCTCGCACGCATGGACCCACCGTCAAATCCCACTCCTCAACCCCCAACCCAAAGCGTCATCCCCTCTCAACCTCAACCCAATCCTAAGGGAGGCATCAATGGCATCACCCTAAGATCCGGAACACAATTAAAAGAGAAGGGAGCAAAGGATTCAAATCCCATCCCAACTGCTCAAGGGGGGAGGGAATAGATATAGAAGAGGTAGTGGAAGAGGAGACACCACAAGTCATAATTGAGAATGAAGAAGCTCAACCAACAAAAGAGACCCCCAAGACGAAGAGAACCTTGGAAGGAGAAATTGCTCAACCACTTCCATTTCCAACACTTGCAAAGAAGGCTAAGAAGCGCATAGAGCTCGACCCCAAAATGATAGAAATATTCAAAAAAGTCGAGGTAACCATTCCCCTCTTTGATGCTATCCATCAAGTTCCTAGATATGCAAAATTCCTCAAAGATCTATGCATGAACAAGGACAAAATTCTTGAATTGGAAACCATCCCATTGGGGAGTTCTATTTTCGCTTTAATGGGAGCATTGTACGAGAAGTGTGATGACCCGGGCCTTTGTATGGTCACTTGCACCGTCAATGGAGTTTGATCCCTAGATTGTATGTGTGATCTCGGCGCATGCGTTAGCATTATGCCGCTCTCTGTCTACCAAGTATTGAAGTTACCACCGCTAAAGAGGTCGGCGGCGAGATTTGTCCTAGCGGATAAAAGTATAATAACCGTAGCGGGTGTGGCGGAAGATGTATTGGTGAATATTAAAGGGTTGGTATTTCCAATTAACTTCTATGTCCTTGAGATGCCATCAAATGAACCCGAGAGAGCATCATCTATCTTACTTGGAAGACCATTTTTGAGGACTTCTAGATTTAAGCTAGACGCCTACTCGGGAACCTACTCATTTGAGATAGATGGGAGGGTCGTGAGTTTTAGCCTAGAAGAAGCAATGAAGCATCCACCGGAGAATCACTATCTATTCTGGTGTGACCTAATCGACAACATTGTTGCCGAAGTGCACCTTGCAAAGTTGGATGAGAAGTGCATGATTGAAGAAGCAAATGAAGATCCAAGCAAACTAAACACCACACACCACACACACCACACACCACAAGCTCCCCGTGATAATTGCAAAAGAGCTAACCCCTTAACAAGAAGAAAAGTTACTAGATGTCTTGAGGAAAAACAAAAGGGCGATCGGGTGGTGTTTGGCAGATCTAGTGGGAATAAGCCCCCAAGTATGCGAGCACCGCATATTTCTTGAAGACGGAGCAAGACCGGTTCGACAACCTCAAAGGAGACTTAATCCAACCATTCTTGAGGTTGTGAAAAAGGAAGTCACTCGGTTACTTGAGGCGGACATCATCTATCCCATCTCGGATAGCGAGTGGGTAAGCCCGGTCCAAGTGGTGCCAAAGAAATTCGGGGTGACCACAATAAAAAATGAAAGCAGTGAACTTATAGCAACAATGGTGCAAAATTCTTGGAGGGTATGCATAGACTACCGAAGATTGAATGCGGCCACAAGAAAAGATCACTTTCCACTACTGTTCATAGATCAAATGCTTTATCGATTAGCCGGTAAATCATATTATTGCTTTCTTGATGGTTACTCCGGATACTTCCAAATACACATTGCTCTAGAGGACCAAGAAAAAACCACATTTACTTGCCCCTTTGGAATGTATGCCTACAAGCGTATGCCATTTGGCCTATGCAACGCACCGGCAACGTTTCAAAGATGCATGATGAGCTTATTTGCGGAGATGAGCCTATTTGCAGACTTCCTAGAGCAATGTATGGAAGTTTTTATGGACGATTTTAGCGTGTATGGTGACTCATTTGATCATTGCTTAGGCAACCTTGAAAAAGTCTTAGAGAGATGCACCAAAACAAACCTTGTCTTAAATTTTGAAAAATGTCATTTCATGGTTAAACAAGGCATTGTTTTGGGACACATTATTTCAAAAGAAGGCATCTCCGTAGATCCGGCAAAAATAAATGTCATATCTAGTTTACCTTATCCCTCCTCCGAGAGGGAAGTCCGCTCCTTTCTTGGACATGCAGGATTCTACCGGAGGTTCATCAAAGACGTTAGCAAAGTAGCCTTACCTCTCTCGTGACTACTACAAAAGGACACTGAATTTGAGCTGAGCAAAGAGTGTATGGAAGCATATGACAAGCTTAAAGTGGCATTGACACAAGCTCCTATTGTGCGAGGGCCGAATTGGACTCAACCATTTGAAATCATGTGCGATGCTTCGAATTATGCGATAGGAGCCGCATTAGCACAACGCGAGGGTAAGATTCCCTATGTTATAGCTTATGCTTCCAAAACACTAGATGGGGCCCAATCCAACTACACCCAATCCACTTACACTACTACCGAAAAGGAACTCCTAGCTATCGTTTTTGCTTTGGACAAATTCTGATCCTATCTTCTCGGTTCCAAGGTAGTAGTGTACTCGGACCACGCGGCATTAAAGTACTTGTTGACTAAAAAGGAATCAAAACCGAGATTAATTCGATGGGTGCTTTTGTTACAAGAATTTGACTTGGAGATCAAGGATAGGAGTGGTTCCCAAAACTTAGTAGCGGACCATTTAAGTCGCATTGAACACACAAAAAACGACACCACTCCTATCAATGACTCTTTTCCTCTAGATGGTTTGCACTCAATCTCAGAAGTAGTTCCTTGGTATGCTCCCATAGCAAACTACTTGGTTTCACACACCCTCCTTCCCAACCTCAACAAACATCAAAAGGATAAGCTGAAAAGCGAATCCAAATACTATGTTTGGGACGATCCTTATTTGTGGAGGTGTGGGGCGGACCAAATAGTGCGACGGTACATATCCCAAACCGAATTCCAAGCAATCTTGGACGCTTGCCATTCCTCCGAAGGCGGTGGCCACTACGGCCCCCAAAGAACGGCAAGAAAGGTCCTTGATTGCGGATTTTGGTGGCCAACTCTTCTCAAAGACTCTTCCCTCTATTGCAAATCTTGCCCCCAATGTATTCGGTTTGGAAATATTTCTAGGAAGGACGAAATCCCCCAACAAAATATGCTTTCTTGTGAAATTTTTTATGTATGGGGAATCGACTTCATGGGACCATTTCCAAATTCCAATGGCTTTCTCTACATTTTGTTAGCCATCGATTATGTGTCAAAATGGGTGGAGGCAATCCCCACCTGAACGGATGATGCTCATGTTGTTTTTTCTTTTGTGAGGAATAGTATCATTTGTCGTTTTGGCTCTCCTAGAGCAATCATAAGCGACCAAGGATCCCATTTTTGCAACAAGAAAATGGACGGCCTCATGAGAAAGTATGGCATTACACACAAAATTGCCACGGCCTACCACCCACAAACAAACGGCCAAGCTGAGGTTTCTAATCGGGAAATTAAACATGTATTGGAAAGAATTGTGAAGCCAAATAGGAAGGATTGGAGCACTAAGATCCCCGATGCACTTTGGGCATATCGAACGGCCTACAAAAACACCCATTGGCATGAGCCCTTTTAGGCTTGTATACGGTAAAGTATGCCATTTGCCGGTAGAAATCGAACACAAAGCCTATTGGGCCATAAAGGAATGCAATATGAGTTTGGGTGGAGCCGGAGTAGAGAGAAAGCTTCAATTGGCGGAATTAGAATGCTTAAGACTAGAAGCCTATGACAATTCTAGACTCTACAAGGAAAAGATGAAAGCCATTCATGACAAGAACATTAGGAGAAGGGAATTTAGACCCGGTGAGCTAGTCCTCATTTACAACTCAAGATTAAGATTGCTACCCGGAAAGCTTAGATCAAGATGGGATGGAACTTACCAAGTAGAGAAAGTAGAACCTTACGGGGTTTACCACTTGCGCCACCCATCAAGCCCGGACATTTTCAAGGTAAATGGGCACCGTCTCAAATTATACCATGGTGAGCAAAGAAAGAACTCCAAGGAAATTGAAGTGTTCCTCTTGAGGGATGCACCTCTTGAACAAGAACCTTGAGCTAGTGGAAGTCCAACTTAAGGACGGTAAACAAAAGTGCTAGGTGGGAGACACCCCACCATGGTAAGATCTACCATTTGTACATAGCCATTGAATTCTTCTGTTTTTCTGTGATTTCAGGTATTTTCTGGCTGAAATTGAGGGACCTGAGCAAAAATCTGATTTAGGCTGACAAAGGGCTGCTGATGTTGTTGGAATCTAACCTCCCTGCACTCGAAATGGATTTTCTGGAGCTATAGAACTCCAAATGGCGCGTTCTCAACGGCGTTGGAAAGTAGACATCCAGAGCTTTCCAGCAATATATAATAGTCCATAATTTATTCGGATATTGACGACGTATTATGGCGTTGAATGCCAAGTACATGCTGCTGTCTGGAGTTAAACGCCAGAAAAACGTCATGATCCGGAGTTGAACGCCCAAAACACGTTATAACTCGGAGTTCAACTCCAAGAAAAGCCTTAGCTCGTGGATAGATCAAGCTCAGCCCAAACATACACCAAGTGGGCCCCGGAAGTGAATTTATGCATCAAATACTTACTCAAGTAAACCCTAGTAGCTAGTCTAGTATGAATAGGATAAGTTACTATTCTATTAGACATCTTTGGTCTCAGTTTTGTTTTATTCTTCATCTTAGGAGGCTATTGATCACATTCAGGGGGCTGGCCATTCGGCCATGCCTGAACCTTTCACTTATGTATTTTCAACAGTGGAGTTTCTACACACCATAGATTAAGGGTGTGGAGCTCTGCTGTACCTCAAGTATTAATG
>NC_029774.3:99937820-99939270 GCF_000817695.3 Arachis duranensis | reverse complement strand
AGTGTTCTTGGTGTTCATCTTGACATTCATAGTGTTCTTGCATGCATCTTGTGTTTTGATCCAAAATCTTTATGTTTTTGGGTCATTTTTATGTTTTTCTCTCTCATAAAAAAAAAAATATCTTTTCCTTTTTTATCTCCTAATTTTCGAAAATTTGAGTTGACTTAGTCAAAAATTTTCAAAATTAGTTGTTTCTTACAAGTCAAGTCAAAATTTCAATTTTAAAAATCTTATCTTTTCAAAATCTTTTTCAAAAATCATATCTTTTTCATTTTTTTTATTATTTTCGAAAATTTTAAAAATTATTTTTCAAAAATCTTTTTCTTATCTTTTATATCTAATTTTCGAAATTAGCTAACAATTAATGTGATTGGTTCAAAAATTTGAAGTTTGTTACTTTCTTGTTAAGAAAGGTTCAATCTTTAAGTTCTAGAATCTTATCTTGTAGTTTCTTGTTAGTTAAGTCATTTTAAAAATTAGATCTTTTTATCTTTTATCTTATCTTTTTAAAAAATAGTATCTTTTTCAAAATTTGATTTCAAAATATCTTATCTAACTTCTTATCTTCTTATCCTTTTCAAAATTTGATTTCAAATCTTTTTCAATCAACTAACTAACTTTTTGTTTGTTTCTTATCTTTTTCAAAACCACTTAACTACTCTTCCCTCTCTAATTTTCGAAAATAACTCATCTCTTTTTCAAAAATTCTTTTTGTTTTAAATTTTAATTTTAATCTCATCTTATCTTTGATTTTCGAAAATTACTAACCTCTTTTTCAAAAATTATTTTCGAACTTTTCCCTCTCTTTTCTTCTTCTATTTAATTATTTAATTACTAACACTTCTCTTCACCTCTCTTCATCTAAAAATCCGAATTCATTATATCCCTTGTGTTTGGATTCTTCTCCCCTTTCTTCTTCTACTAACATAAGGGAATCTCTATACTGTGACATATAGAATTCCTCTTTCCTTTCTTGTTTTCTTCTCTTTCATATGAGAAGGAACAGGGAAAAAGGCACTCTTGTTGAAATTGATCCAGAACCTAAAAGGACTCTGAAGAGAAAATTAAGAGAAGCTAAATTACAACAATCCAGAAACAACCTTTCAGAAATTTTCGAACAAGAGAAGGAGATGGCAGCCGAAAATAATAATAATGCAAGGAGAATGCTTGATGACTTCACAAAGCCAACGTCCAAGTTTGATGGAAGAAGCATCTCCATTCCTGCCATTGGAGCCAATAATTTTGAGCTTAAACCTCAGCTAGTTGCCTTAATGCAACAAAACTGCAAGTTTTATGGACTTCCATCTGAAGATCCTTATCAGTTTTTAACTGAGTTCTTGCAGATCTGTGAGACTGTAAAGACGAATGGAGTTGATCCTGAAGTCTACAGACTCATGCTTTTCCCCTTTGCTGTAAGAGACAGAGCTAGAATATGGTTGGATTCACAACC
>NC_029774.3:99934449-99935096 GCF_000817695.3 Arachis duranensis | reverse complement strand
TGTGGACCCCACAGGATCATCTCAGGATCTGTGGACCCCACAGGATCCCCACCTACCATATTCCCACCTTTTCTTTCAATCCTAATCACACTCTCCTAATCCAAATCTCATTTTCAATGTCACACTTCCCAAAAACCTTCACCAATCACCTCAATTCCTCTTCCCAATCACCCCATTCACCACTCACATCAACCCACTCTTCCCCATAAATACCACCTACCTTCATAAAATTCAAAATCAATTTCCCACCCATTCCCACCCAAAATGGCCGAACATACACCCTCCCCTCTCCCTATAAATACCCTTCCATTCTACTTCATTTTCACACAACACTAACCCATCTTCTCCCCCTTAGCCGAACCTACCTCTCTCCCTCTCCACCATATTTTCTTCTTCTTCTTCTTCTCTTCTTTTCTTTCTTGCTCGAGGGCGAGCAAGATTTTAAGTTTGGTGTGGTAAAAGCATAAGCTTTTTGTCTTTCCATTACCATCAATGGCACCTAAGGCCGGAGTATCCTCTAGAAAAGGGAAAGGGAAGACAAAAGCTTCCACCTCCGAGTCATGGGAGATGGAAAGATTCATCTCCAAGAGCCATCAAGACCACTTCTATGATGTAGTGGCAAAGAAGAAGGTGATCCCCGAGGTCCC
>NC_029774.3:99931709-99933149 GCF_000817695.3 Arachis duranensis | reverse complement strand
AGGTGGATTCATTCCTTGTTCTTTATTTCTTTCTGTTTTCGGTTTTTAATGTTGTGTTTATCTATGTTTTGTGTCTCTACTTCATGATCATTAGTATGTAACCATGCCTTAAAGCTATGAATAAAATCCATTAACCCTTCACCTCTCTTAAATGAAAAAAGTTTTAATTCAAAAGAACAAGAAGTACATGAATTTCGAATTTATCATTGAATTTAATTTAATTATATTGATGTGGTGACAATACTTTTTGTTTTCTGAATGAATGATTGAACAGTGCATATGTCTTTTGATATTGTTGTTTATGAGTGTTAAAATTGTTGGCTCTTGAAAGAATGATGAACAAAGAGAAATGTTATTGAGGATCTGAAAAAAAAATCATGGAATTGATTCTTGAAGCAAGAAAAAGCAGTGAAAAAGCAAAAGCTTGTGCGAAAAAAAAATGGCGAAAAAAAAATAGAAAAAAAGAAAAAGCCAATAGCCCTTAAAACCAAAAGGCAAGGGTAAAAAGGGTCCAAGGCTTTGAGCATCAATGGATAGGAGGGCCTAAGGAAATTAAATCCAGGCCTAAGCGGCTAAATCAAGCTGTCTCTAACCATGTGCTTGTGTCATGAAGGTCCAAGTGAAAAGCTTGAGACTGAGTAGTTAAAGTCGTGATCCAAAGCAAAAGAGTGTGCTTAAGAGCTCTGGACACCACTAACTGGGGACTTTAGCAAAGCTGAGTCACAATCTGAAAAGGTTCACCCAGTTATGTGTCTGTGGCATTTGTGTATCCGGTGGTAATACTGGAAAACAAAGTGCTTAGGGCCACGGCCAAGACTCATAAGTAGCTGTGTTCAAGAATCAACAAACTTAACTAGGAGAATCAATAACACTATCTGAAATTCTAAGTTCCTAGAGAGGATAATTTATACGCTTTTTGGCATTGTTTTTAGGTAGTTTTTAGTAAGTTTAAGCTACTTTTAGGTATGTTTTCATTAGTTTTTATGTTAAATTCATATTTCTGGACTTTACTATGAGTTTGTATGTTTTTATATGATTTCATGTATTTTCTGGCTGAAATTGAGGGATCTGAGCAAAACTCTAATAGGAGGCTGACAAAGGACTGCTGATGCTGATGGAATCTGACCTCCCTGCACTGAAAATAGATTTTCTGGAGCTACAGAACTCCAAATGGCGCGTTCTCAACGGCGTTGGAAAGTAGACCTCCAGAGCTTTCCAGCAATATATAATAGTCCATACTTTATTCGGAGATTGACGACGTAACTTGGCGTTGAACGCCAAGTACATGCTGCTGTCTGGAGTTAAACGCCAGAAAAACGTCATGATCCGGAGTTGAACGCCCAAAACACGTTATAACTCGGAGTTCAACTCCAAGAAAAGCCTCAGCTCATGGATAGATCAAGCTCAGCCCAAACATACACCAAGTGGGCCCCGGAAGTG
>NC_029774.3:99930138-99931630 GCF_000817695.3 Arachis duranensis | reverse complement strand
CTAGTATAAATAGGATAAGTTACTATTGTATTAGACATCTTTGGTCTCAGTTTTGTTTTATTCTTCATCTTAGGAGGCTATTGATCACATTCAGGGGGTTGGCCATTCGGCCATGCCTGAACCTTTCACTTATGTATTTTCAACAGTGGAGTTTCTGCACACCATAGATTAAGGGTGTGGAGCTCTGCTACCTCAAATTTCAATACAATTACTATTACTTTTACTCTAGATGGTTTGCACTCAATCTCGGAAGTAGTTCCTTGGTATGCTCCCATAGCAAACTACTTGGTTTCACACACCCTCCTTCCCAACCTCAACAAACATCAAAAGGATAAGCTGAAAAGCGAATCCAAATACTATGTTTGGGACGATCCTTATTTGTGGAGGTGTGGGGCGGACCAAATAGTGCGACGATGCATACCTCAAACCGAATTCCAAGTAATCTTGGATGCTACATATCCCAAACCGAATTCCAAGCAATCTTGGACGCTTGCCATTCCTCCGAAGGCGGTGGCCACTACGGCCCCCAAAGAACGGCAAGAAAGGTCCTTGATTGCGGATTTTGGTGGCCAACTCTTCTCAAAGACTCTTCCCTCTATTGTAAATCTTGCCCCCAATGTATTCGGTTTGGAAATATTTCTAGGAAGGACGAAATCCCCCAACAAAATATGCTTTCTTGTGAAATTTTTTATGTATGGGGAATCGACTTCATGGGACCATTTCCAAATTCCAATGGCTTTCTCTACATTTTGTTAGCCGTCGATTATGTGTCAAAATGGGTGGAGGCAATCCCCACCTGAACGGATGATGCTCATGTTGTTTTTTCTTTTGTGAGGAATAGTATCATTTGTCATTTTGGCTCTCCTAGAGCAATCATAAGCGACCAAGGATCCCATTTTTGCAACAAGAAAATGGACGGCCTCATGAGAAAGTATGGCATCACACACAAAATTGCCACGGCCTACCACCCCCAAACAAATGGCCAAGCTGAGGTTTCTAACCAGGAAATTAAACATGTGTTGGAAAGAATTGTGAAGCCGAATAGGAAGGATTGGAGCACTAAGCTCTCCGATGCACTTTGGGCATATCGAACGGCCTACAAAACACCCATTGGCATGAGCCCCTTTAGGCTTGTATATGGTAAAGCATGCCACTTACCGGTAGAAATCGAACACAAAGCTTATTGGGCAATAAAGGAATGTAATATGAGCTTGGGTGGAGCCAGAGTAGAGAGAAAACTTCAATTAGCGGAATTGGAATGCTTAAGATTAGAAGCTTATGACAACTCTAGACTTTACAAGGAAAAGATGAAAGCCATCCATGACAAGAACATTAGGAGAAGGGAATTTGGACCCGGTGACCTAGTCCTCCTTTACAATTCAAGGTTGAGATTGTTACCCGGAAAGCTTAGATCAAGATGGGATAGACCTTACCAAGTAGAGAAGGTAGAACCTTACGGGGTTTACCACTTGCGCCACCCATCAAGTCCGGA
>NC_029774.3:99892076-99928748 GCF_000817695.3 Arachis duranensis | reverse complement strand
GAGTTGTGAACTATGGTATTGGCATCATGTTTTTGGCGCCATTACCAGGGAATGAAAAGCAATGAATTTTGCAAAATGGAATAACAATTGAATCACAATTTCGTCCACCAATAGCCAATGAATTCTTCTTTGATTGATACTTGCCCAAGTCTTGACTTCATGTTTTGTAGCTAGGTATTTGATGAAGTTGTAGCTAGATTTGATTTCAAACCTGTTTCAATTGTTGAGTTCGTTTGGTACTTTATCATGTAGAACAGGGTTACTATAGTGCTTGAGTGGCTGTTTGGAGGGTTGGAGGGCTTGAATTGGTACAAGAACATGAAAACTTTGAAATAGCCCCTTCCCGCGCAAGCGCGCACCTGGCGCGTTGATGAGCGGATAATTTATACGCACCTTCCCGCGCGAGCGCGCACCTGGCGCGTACGCGCATATGAGGCACTTCCGACCATCCACGTAAGCGCACCACGTGCGCGGACGCGTGGATTGCAAGAATTACCCCTCCATACAATTTCCAGAAAGTTGCGCCCACACTACGCCGGCACCATGCCTAAGGCACAGGCCACTCACGCGTGCGCGCACATGGCGCGTACGCACTCTTTTGGCAACTCGTGGATCGATGCGCTAGCGCATCTTGCGCGCGCGCCGATCACCCCTGTACACTCCTGGTACATCTTCCAGAGAGTTGGGCCACTCTCGCGCCTGCATTGAGCCCCCAGCACATGACCTCTGCCGCGTGCGCACACTAGGCGCCAACGCGTCAGTCCGCTGATGACGCTATGGACGCGCTCGCGCCCATGCTGCGTACGCACCCCTAGTCCTGCAACAACCTCTGGGCCATTTTCCAGAGAGTTAAGCCAATCCCAGGCTGATCTCATGCCTGAGGCATAACATCATTGCCGCGTGCGCGCACCTGCTGCGTGCGCGCCAACATCCCTGCAGCAAACTTCTGGTACTTCTTCCAGAAAGTTGTGCCACCTCTGAGCCAACCTTGTTCCACCAGCACAAGCGCATGGGCGCCTACGCACATTGTGCGCGCACGCGCCATTTCCCTATCCCGCTTTTCTGCGCGGGCGCGCACCTTGCGCGCACGCGTGGATACCCGACGTGAATATAACAAGGGAGCACACTTGCTCCCATCATTCTCCTCTGCCCTCCTCTTCTTGCCCCCTCTACCATCCACTACCATTTCTCCTTCCAAACACCTACCTCCCACCATCATCTCCGGTGACCACCCACCTCCGGTGGCCCCTACTTTGCTCCCTCCATTCTCCATCACCCCACTATACAACCTCCTCTCCCATACCCCCTTTCCATCTCTCTCAAGGTACTTTACTATGCCTCCCTCTTGCTCTACTTCTCTCTTTTGCTTCTTAGTTAGTTGATTTTATTCTCTTTTAAGTAGTTCTTTTCTTTCTTCTTCTTTTTTCCCCCCTCTTTTGAACCCTCACTTCTTTGGGGTGTTTTTGCTTAGTTCTTTATGGGTGTTTTTCTTCTAACTCCTTTTGCATTGATGGATGAGATGTGTTGCATGATTTTCTTACAACCATTGTGCATTGTAATGATTCATATTGGTTTGTGGAATGTTACATTGCTCTCCCTTCCCCCATTTTCTTACTACAAAAGGGTGCACGCCAAGTGTTTGAGGAAAAGCATACATGATTTTTTGAGCTCATTGTGACTCATTGCTTCTTAACTATGTGTTTTTCCCAATACCTTAGTCGCTCTTTGGTACACCCTCATATTCTACAATCCACCCGCTCACCTTTTCATAACTTGCTTTACACTCTTGGTATTTGTGGGTATATACTTCTCATGCCGTTTACTTGCATGCTTACACTACCCCTATACCACATGCCAGTGATTTGCCTTGCTTATCAAATATTATCTTAGTTACATGTTGCAGCTGTCATGTAATGACGATACCCATACTCTTAGGGCACAATTTCTCACTTGAATGACCCCATTTTGTTACACTTCCTTGGGCCTGATATCATCTCTATTCTCTACTATCGCAGGATGGTCATCAAAAAGAACAAAGGAAACCCCGAAGAAGCCAACCACCAACAGAGCGCGCCAAGAACCAACAGCCAAATCCCTCCTAAAGAAGGTTAAGGGTCCCGTTGATGCTCTAGAGAAGGACAACCCTCCAAAGGACCCCAACAAGTTCCCTAACCGCTACTGCGAACTTGTTTACTCAAGGATGATTGAGCGGAATTATCACCCGGAGCCCCTTCTAGTCCTACCGGCCCACCTCACTCCACTAATGATGCCACACATTGACCGGAGGCAATGGAGGTTCCTCTTGAGACAACCAAAGGAGGTCAATTTATCATGGGTGGTGGAGTTCTACTCCAACTACCACTCACCCCTTCTCACTTCAATCTTTGTGCGCCGAAAGCAAGTGCCGGTCACGGGGGAGGCAATCTAAGGAGTACTCAACATTGGACCATTAGCGGATGGATATGATGCCTATCAAGAAGTCTTGGCAGCATGCAACGAACGTGAGTTCGATTGGAGCGCGGTCCTCCGCGTAATAGCTTTACTCGAAGCATGTTGGATTCGAGGAACCATAAAGCAAAGACCAAAGGGTTTAGATGCACGTTTCCTCACTCAAGAAGCCGCGGCGTGGGCCCAAATCCTAGCTCACTACGTACTACCGAGCACCCATGGGTCATCCATTATTGCCGAGCTTGCCTTATTGGTATGGTGCATCCTAACCGAGAAATCGGTTGACATTCCGCATGCCATTCGCCAATCCATGGGGCGCATTCATGTTAAGGGAAACTTACCCTTCCCCGCTATGGTGACCGAATTAGTAGCGGCAACCGGTGTCCACCGAGAGGCTAAGGATAGGAGGACCTCAATCCCAGTCGAGGGAGATGTTATTCCGACCAAGAGGTGCCTCAAGCCGCCAGAAGTCACCAAGGACCTTGGACCATTCACCCCAACTCACAACACCACTACTTCATCCGCACCACAAAAATCAGCCACCCAACGCCTTGAAGACCTTCACAAGAAATTGGACCGTTATGAGAGGCGTAACCAGCGCCGATATGCTCACGTGAAGGAGCTTCTAAGCATTGTCACCCCGCCTATGGAGGAACCGGATATCTCCACATCTACCGCTACCTCAAGCGGACATAATGATGACAACGGAGATGAAGGACACTCAGGACTCGGCCACCCATTGCGCATCACCTATAGCACGGAGGACCGTGCTAAGTTTTAAGTGTGGGGAGGTCGGCCGACTGATCTCCGTAGGTAACGCCCGAATAAATTTTTGAACTCCGTTATAGTTAGGATAGGTTGCATGATTAGGTTTTCTTCAACACCATTTGCATGATAAATTTGCTTGGTTGGAAAAATGAACTTTCTCCTAGGAAACTAATACTTTAGGGCAAAATCAAGATTTTGGGGCAACCTTGACATTACCAATTTTGAATAGTTTGGTGCTAAACTTGCTTGGAGATTGTACTTTGGAACATGAATTCTGAGCTAAGAACACAAGCTAGTAAGCTTTGAGCCTTGTTTTGTGGCTACATCTTATAGTCACTTATTTTCCTTCTTGTGTGTAATTGTTTTCTCTCTATAAGTGTGATCCTTGCTTTGTTTGAGTCTATATGTCCATTATTCCTTGCATTCATGCATTTATATGATTGAGGCCATCATTTCATTAGCTCACTTACCCCAAATAGCCGTACCTTTTATCTCCCTTTGTTAGCCAATTTGAGCCTACAATTAACCCACTTGTTCTTAATTTTAGCACATTACAAGCCTAAAGCGGAAAACAATAAATGTCCTTAATTTGAATCTTTGATTAACTTAGGCAAGTGTGTGTGAGTATCATTCAAGTGTGGGAATCTTGGGACATTGGGTGAATAAAAGGGTAGTTTTGTATTTTTATTGAAAATATTAGGAATTGGGTACATGCTCATGTATTGATCAAATGTATAGACCTTATGCATTGATGCTCTTGTATATAGAAAGAAAAAAAAAGAAAAAAAATGAGAAAAAAAAGAAAAAAAAGAAAAGAAAAAGAAAAAATAATATGGAAAAGAAAAAAAGAAAAAAATAGAAAAAGAAAAAAAAGGGGACAAAATGCCCCAAGGCAAGGTGTAGCTCAATAAAATCAATGCATGAGTGTTGTGAAACGAAAAGAGATACATGAGTATGTGAAAGAGTGCAAAATGGGTAGTTAGGCTAGCTTTGAAATTGTATAGGATGTCATAAGTTAGTTGGGGAGCTTAAGCTTATCAAAGATTCAAATCCCAAGCTCACTTGACCAAATATGCATCCTACCTTGACCCTATCCCCATTACAACCTAAAGACAAGACCTCATGATATTTGCACACATGCATGGAATGAATGTTGATTGTTAGATGGAAAACAAATCTTGGAAAGCATGATTAGGAGAAAATTGAGAGAATCAACCCTAAACACTTGAGCGAATAGAGTGTAAACACTTCCGGTGAGGGTTCGAAGGCTCTAATTCTTGTTCCTGACTCTCACGAGCGTTCTTCATGCAAAGTTGCATATATTGCACTTGATGACTAAAAAAATTGGTAAGTCCCATGTATTGCCCACTAGCTTACCCTATATGCTTGAACGTATCTTAGGAAGGTTGATTTGTTCCTAACCAAGTAGATAGTAGCACTAGTCATAGTTGCATTCATGTAGGTAGGTTGCACCTCATGAGTCCTATACCTTCATGATCCTTTGGTTTTTTTTTTACATTTCTCTAAGCATGAGGACATGCTAGAATCTAAGTGTGGGGAGGTTGATAAACCCCAATTTTAGGGTTTATCTTGTATCGATTTCAGGGGTTTTATCGACGATTCCATACGCTTTTCATATGAAAATACACGGTTTTGTGTTTCTCCCCTAGTTTTTGCCTTATGGATGAAAGCATGCCTATTTTGCACTAAATTAGATACATTTCTATTCTTCTATTGGTGCCATTCGATGCCGTGACCTGTGTGTTAAGTGGTTTCATGATATAGGGCATGGATGACCCGGAGGAGAAAAGGAAAGTGGGTGCAAAAGAGGGGAGCATGAGAAATTGAGGCTTGTGAACTTCAGCAAAGGCGCGTGCGCGTACTTGGCATGCCCGCGTGGATTGCGCAACCAGAAGCCAAAGTCAGAAGCCAAGCCATGAGCCGGCACGTGTAGCGACTGAGCCATGACCTCCATGGACGCGCACGCGTACGTCACGCATCCGCTCGAATTGCGAGATGGCCCAGTGGCGCGCGCGCGTACTTTGCGCGAGCGCGCCAATGCTCGAATATGATTTTTTTTAAGGGTCACGTGACCTGGGCGTGGAGACAGTTGGAGATCCCATTTTGGGGAAGTGCCTTGGCGGGAAAAGCTTAAAAGACCAGGGGTTAAAGGGTTAAAGGACTTTTAGCTCATTTTTACATGTTTCTAGATTTTTGTCCTTGTGGTAGTTACACTCTTGGGTAGAGAGAGAGATCTCAAGCTCTCATTAGGGTTCATCTTCTTCAATTTCTGAATTCTCAATCACTCTTTGGTGAGATCAACTTGCAATTCTCAATTTACTTTGTTCCTATTATAGATCTTCTTCTCTAATCTCAATTAGTGCTTGTAATTGATCAATTCTCATAGATCCTAGATTCAACTTTGTAGTTTTGGATTCTATCAATTTCTTGAGAAGTTTATTTCTATTGTTGTTCTTAGTTAATTGTTGTTAATTTCTTGCATTGAAGTGCTTTTAATTCTAATTGTTAATTTCTTGCATTGAAGTGCTTTTCATTATAATTTCTTCTCATTCTTACTATGTCTTTCATCCTTGCTCATCAAGTGTTTGATAAAATGCCAATACTAGTTATGGAGTAAAAGTTTCTTACTTGGCATAGGGGTTTGGACCATTAGAGAACGTTGAATAGTTTATGTCAATTGTTGATTGGGAATTAGGAATTGCTAATTGTCTTGGAGTGCACTAAAGCTAGATTTCCCTAGGGTAAAACTAGGACTTGTGACTCAAGTTAGTTAATCTCATTTGACTTTCCTCTATACCTAGGGGTTAACTAAATGAAGTAAAGCCTAATTGTTATCATCATTGAAGAAACTATAATGATAGAATTTCTAATGCCAACCCTAGGCCAAGTCTTTTAATATTGATAGTTCACCATCTATTCTCGCTAAACATCTAAAAGAACCATAACAAAGCTTCCTAATCAATAATATGCATTCTCTAGCAATTTCAAGGGAGGACGACTCGGGAGACTAGTACTCTCGGTTATAGATTGTAGGATTGTTTGATGTGAAGTTGTGAATGTCGATTAGACTATACTCACGATCATATCCATTATTGAATTCTAAATCGGCATGCTAAATTTCGTTTATCACAAATCAAGGTAGGTTTTGGTAAAATTAATCTTGATTAATTATGTTTGAGTTGTGTGATTATGATATGATTTGGTTATGCTTGAAATTGATTGTTTATATGAGTGATTCTTGTTGAAATTTTGGTGAAAATTTGATGAAATTTGATGATATTCAAGCTATGAATGCATGTTCTTGTGGCTGCTAAAATTTCGAACCCTAGGACTCAAATTGGGGTTGAATTTGTGTTGAAATCCAGTAGGAAATAAGGGGATTTAGTGGCTGTAATTTTATTTTGAATTATAGTAAAAATTGGTTGCTGAAAAGATTGAAAAACGTGTAAAAACAGAGAAAAAATTTGAAAAATTTACGAAAAATACGAAGAACACTTTGAGTGTGATGAAGAATATTAAAGAACACCTTTTAGATCTTAAAAAGGGCAAGGTTGTAATTATTTTGGTGTTTGAGGGGTTATTTTGTAATTTTTAAAAGTTAGGATGGTTAAAGTAGAAATATTAAAAGTTATGGGTGGTAAAAAGTGAATTTTAAAGGTTAAAAGTTAAAACGGGATAATTTTCTAAAATATATTAATAAAATAATGCGAAAAGACAGATTTTTGTAAAAGCTTTAGAAAGACAACTTTAAACTCAAAATCTCATAATCACCTTAATAAAACACTTAGGGAGGGGTAAAAACATATTAGTGAGGCAAAGAGAAAGGAAAGATAAAAAGTTGAAGAAAAGATAAGAATCGGAGAAAAAGTCTGTAAAGTTTTAATGACAGAAACTAACAGAGATTAGTAAACGAACTAGGAGCAACATAGTTAGTTCTTGAGTTGCACCTTGGGCTAAGTATAATATGAAAAGTTAAACTGTTTCAGTATAGACTTAATGAACCTATACTTGGGACAGGTTACTATTCATACCGAAATTTACATAAGCTATAACTACATACGTTAAATCGAGAAACGAGAGCAGAGTAAAGAGACTAAGAGAAAAGAGTAAATAGAGTAGAGTAAACCGACTAAGAGAAAAGAATAATCAGAGCAGAGTAAAGAGATAAAGAGAGTGATGAAGAGAAAATTGGTTGGTAAAGAATTCACAAATGAAATCTCATTGAAAGTATAGTTTCTAAACCAACAAATAATCCTTTCATGCAAAAAATTGTTTGTCACAAGTACAAACCCCAATAAAAATAACCAAAATATTCAAACCTCGGGTCGTCTCAAAAAGGAATTGCAGGGAAGTGTTCTTGTTATTAGTTATGAGACGTATATTTTGGTGTTTTAGATAAAGGACAAGAAAAGTAAATTGCAAGAATAAAACTAATAGCTAAGAAAGCTCTTGGAAAGGAATGAGAACTAGAAGTCCTATCCTCATTATCATCATCAATTGTGACAAGAATTGTCCATTGCTCCCATTTAGTCAACCTCTAACTATGAAGGAAAGTCAATGGGATAAATCAACTTGATTCCTCAAGTCCTAGTCAACTCCTAAGGAAAGACTAGCTTTAGTGGAATTCAAATCAACTAGTAACTTTTAATTATTAATCAACAAAAGAGTTTGACAACTCAAGAGTCTCCAATTACTCATCCAAAGCCAAGAGGAGAAAAATCTATTCTAGCATTCTTCCAAGCATTTAATCAAACACTTGGAAGGCATAAAAGGAAAGCAAAACCAAATTGCAAGAGAAATAAATCTACCATTACTCAATTGCAAGGAAATTAACAACAACAAATCAAATCAACAATAAAGGAACATAGAACATGAATTGTATTAAAAGAAAACAAAAGAAACAAGAGTGCATCAACATAAGAGTAAAGAATTACAAGAATTAAATGCTAAACTAGAGAAAGTAAAGGTAGAAGAACAAGGAATTGAAGAGGAAAAGTAAATCAAAGCATGAATTAAATCTAGATCTAAGAAATCCTAATCTACCTCTAACCTAATTCTAGAGAGAAGAGAGAACTTATCTCTCTAGAAACTAACTAAAGCATTCCCTCCAAAATTCAGTTATGACTTCCCCCCTTGAATCCTCTTGATTTCTGCATGAAATAGGCTCAAAAATGAGTTGGATTTGCATCTGGGAAGCCCAGAATTTGCCCCCAACATTTTTACTTTAATGAAGTCACATGCGAGCATCGCCGTGTACACGTGGGTCACGCGCACTCATTGCTTGGCAATTTTTCATCCACGCGTACGCGTCATGTATGTGTACGCGTCGCCATGCAACTTCGAATTCACGCGTGCGCGTCGGTGAATGCATCCCAAATCCTTGGTTTTCCATGATTTCTCCACTTGCTTTTCTCTTCATTCCTTTGATTCATCCCTAGCCTTTTCAACCTGGATTCACTTAACAAACACATCAAGGCATCTAATGGAATCAAAGGTGAATCAAAATTAATCAATTAAAGGCCTAAAAAGCATATTTTCACACTTAAGCGCAAATTAGGAGAAAGTTATGAAACCATGCTATTTCATTAAATAAATGTGAAAAAAGTGGATAAAATCTACCTAAATTAAGCACAAAATATACCACAAAATAATGGTGCATCAAATCTCCCCACACTTAAATCAAGCATGTCCTCATACTTAAATCAAAAGAGGACCAAAGGGTACTATCACTTATTCAATGTAAACTAAAATATATGCAATCTACCTACATGCAACTATCTAAATGAATGCAACTATTTGGTCAAAATAAATCAATTCCCAAGAGTATCAATATAAGCATAAGGGCTAAGGGTATTAACAACCAAGCCAAACCACAATTGAATTGAGTTATTAAAGATTATACAAACTTGCAAGATAAGTGATGATTCTAGGTGAAAACATGTAATTGAGCATCGAACTCTCACCAGACGTGTATCCGCTCTAATCGCTCAAGTGTATTGGGTCCATCCACTCACTTCTCCTCTAATAATGCATTTTAAGATTTGTTTTTTATCTAACAATCAACAATTATTCAATGCATGCATACATATATCATGATGTCTTTTCTTCAAGGTTGTAATGGGGTTAGGGTCAAGGAAGGATGTATATTTGGTTAAGTGAGCTTGAATTTGAATCTTTGACCAACTTAAACTTCCCACCTAACCTATATGACAACCTATACAATTTCAAAGCTAACATAACTATCCATTCTTCACTTTTTCACATACTCATGCATTCTCTTTTTTTATCACAACTCATATGCATTGACTTTATTGAACTTTACTTTGGGCATTTTGTTCCCTTTTTATTTCTTTTTCTTTTTCTTTCTAATTTTTTTTCTCTTTTTTTTTATTTTCTCATTTTTTTCTTTTTGCAATAAAGTATACACAAAAGCATCAATGCATATGGTTTTACATTTAATTAACACATGAGTATGTACCCAATTCCCAATATTTTCAACAAAAATATAACACACACCCTTTCCCAACCAATGTCCCAAGTTTCCCCACACTTGAATGATGCACACACTCACTAGCCTAAGCTAATCAAAGATTCAAATAAAGGACAATTATTGTTTTTCGCTTTAAGGCTTGTAAGGTGCTAACATTGAGAACAAAGGGGTTAAAATAGGCTCAAAGTTAGCTAACAATGGTTGATGAAAAGGTAGGCATTTGGGTAAGTGAGCTAAATGAAATAATGGCCTCAATCATATAAATACATGAATACACAAAATAATGGACATAAAGAATTAAACAAATCAAAGATTACAATCATAGAAAGAGAATAATGCACACAAGAAGGAAAATAAGTGGTTATAAGATGTAACCACATCATTAGGCTCAAAACTCACAAGCTTGTGTTCTTAGCTCAAAAACATGTTCCACAATATATAATTCAAGCAAGTTCAATGAAGAAATTTTTTACTCAACTCAATTGGGGTGCCCTATAGATAAATTCCTTGAAAAATTTTCATTATTTTGATTAAGCTTATTATGTATATATATGCAAAAATAGAAAAATGCGACTAAAAATCCTAAAAGACCTAAAAAAATAAAATGCAAAAGTGTTGGAATTAGAAATTTGTCACCAAAAAATGCCGACTGGTCGGACGACCTCCCCACACTTAAAAGTTTGCACCGTCCTCGGTGCATTCAAAGATGAACAAGGGGGTACGGCGACTCTCCGGATTGCCATCTTCAGCTGGTAGGTCAACCGGCTGTTGCATGTTCTTTCTCCTACTTTCATTTTTGCTTATAATAATTCACCCTGAAAATAGAAGGCATGATAGTAAGAAATGTAAATGCAAAATCAAGGAAGCATACATTGTCGGAATGATGTAATAATCACTAGAATTGAAGTGGGTGAAATAGTATGACATTGTTGAAAGTGAGTGTGCATTCTAAGTTGCGAGCGGTTTAGAACACACACATCAACATGAAAAGCTATGCCACAATTACACAAAAAGGAACATGCACTTCACTCATTCTAGTGTGCTTGAGATGCTCTAAACTTGTGGGTCAAAACAACAAACAAGCAATAAAGAAGCATGAAAGCATTCAAGCCAAAAACATATGTATACATATGATCAAGGAACACAATGCATTAAGATAAATGCACAACATCCATCAAGAAATTGCCTAATCAAAGAAAGAATTCAAATTACATGGTGGCCAAATCATGTAATTCAAAAGAATTAAAAGCTTGAAGGTAATGTCATTCACTTGGTATTCACAAAAGGTAGGCATGAAAAATTCAAAACCAAGTAGTAAAGTATAACCTCAACAATAAAATCCAACAATGAATATCAAAAACAATTATGCTAAAATAGCGTTCAGTTAATAGTAAGCAGCAATATATAGTAAACAAAATCAATAATCCAACACTTAGTATGAAGAATAGAAAATTAAACAAAGATGAAACTAACTAAACAATTAACTAACTAAAAGGAATGGTTATAAATGGTGTTTGGAAGTGTTGGATGAGGGGTAGGAGAAGGGAAGAAGAAAGAAAAAGGAAAGACATGGAAAGAAGATGAGAAAAGAAGTGTGTGAAACAAGGCGAGCCACGCGTACGCGTGGAGTGACGCGTGCGCGTGGTGATGGTAAAATGGAAGTGACGCGTACGCGTATGTCACGCGTACGCGTGGTGGGTTATTGAGAGCGTCGACGCGTACGCGTGGGTTGACTTGTGCCTCAAGCACAAATCTGGCACACTTCAGGCACAACTCTCAGGTAAAGCTGTGGAAGGGTGAAACTTCTGGATCCACGCGTACGCGTGGGGTACGCGTGTGCATGGATGGTTGAAAAGCTTGGATCCACGCATACACGTGGATGACGCGTACGTGTGGATAATGCGTAGGCGTGGGTTGGTGCTCTGTTTTTCAAAATTTTTCAAGTTCTTGCACCAAACCAAACATTCCAATCCCTCAAACAGCTACCAAAACACCATAAAACCTTATTTAACATACTAAACTACCAATTAAATTCAATAAACCAAACAAAACATGAAATTAACTAATTTTACCAATATGTACAAAAGAGAAATTGAAAAGATTTTACCATGGTGGGTGTCTCCCACCTAGCACTTTTATTTATTATCCTTAAGTTGGACTAATGGGGAGCTCCTCATCAAGGTGGCTTGAGCTTAAATTCATCTTGGAACATCCCCCAATGCTTGGACTTCCAATAAGCTCTATTCTTCACAATTAATCTCACCAAGTCTTGATGGATTTCCGCACAAGCTAAGGGCTCCCAGAGTTGATCCTCATGTATGTCGGGATCCCATATCTTATTTCTACACCCGTCTTCAAGTCGATTCTCATTAGTCCATCCGGGTGGCAAGCAAGATGAATTCTCAATGAAGTGACCAAACATTCTTCTAGACCCACCTAATTGAGCACTAGTCCAACCCTTGTATTTAACCCTTAAGGTGTCAACCGAAATGAGCCTTGATTTGCAATGCCAACCACGAAACATCCTTCTCTTACGCTTCATCCCGCAAAATTCTCTAAGTTGATCATCCGTTTCAAGCAAGTTGTATTCGAGTGGGATAATAAATTTAATAGAAATGAATTTCACCAACTCAAATGTAGAAGTAGATGACAACCTAGGCAAAGAAACTTCCAAGGATCTCGGCAAAGCGTATCCCATCCTCCTTTTTCTAAGGATCTCCACCTCCTTACAAGATTTCTCAAATTCAACCCTTTGTTCATCAATTTTATCTTCTTCACCAAGAAGATTTGATGCTTGATCTTCAATTCCAAGGGAACTCAATTCTCGCTCTATCCCATCCAATTCTTCATATGGGATATGCTTTAGAGGATGTGCACTTTCCTCCTCAACACCAACTTCAATCTTGTTGGAGGGATTTTCTATGACCTTAGATTCCCATGGAGACTCCGCATCTCCTAAATCCTCAACCACTTCTTCCTTGTCTTCATGAATCATAGGTTCCTCCAATTGTTCCAACACAAAGCAACAATTCTCATTTTCCACCGAAGTTTCCAATCTCTCCTTTATGCTATGCTCTTCAACCGATTCTCCACATGTGGCCATGGGAGTTTCTTGAGTGCTCAAGTATTGGGAGGCAAATCGATTTACCACCTCATTCAAGGCGGCCAAGGATTCTAGTGCCTCCCTTTGTATTTCTCATTGTTCTTGAAGTAACAAGGCGAGAGAATCATCCATTAGGGCTTGGGGTGGATAGGAGGGTTCATTATTTTAGAGAAAGGGTTCATAATAGGAGGATGGTTCTTCTTGGTAGGGTGGTGGCGGTTCAACATTCTCCAATGTTTCCACTTGTTGCACAACACACTCCATGGTTGCTTGAAGCCGATCCATTGTTTCCTTGAGGCGATCTCTTGATTCTTGTTCCAAATTGCAAGCACAAGTAAGATCATATTGCTCTTGGATCGATGGACATGAATATTCTTCCATGGAGGGTTGTGGTGGGAAGTAGAGTTCATCTTGTTGGTAAAAATTTGCATACATTGGAGGTGGTTCTTCTTGGTCACAGTATGGAAGAGGTGGTTCTTGGAAATGTGGGTATTGTGGTGGTTCCATATATGGTTCATTTGGCTCAACAGGTGGTTGGTATGATGGATATGGATTAGGGTCATATGGAGGTGTTTGGTGAAAAGGAGCTTGTGAGTATAGTTGATGGTTATTTGAGGATATGGCTCATAGGCATATGGTGGTGGTTTTTGATAGTCACAAGGAGATTCACCATAGCCATTTGATTGGTATGCATCATAGAATACCTCTTGTTCATAATTCATTGGTGGGGGTTGTTGCCAAGAGGATTGATCATATACATATGGCTCCTGCCACCTTTGATTTTCCCATGCTTGATGCATGTCCTCATTGAAGCTCCCATTTCCTACAACATAGTTAGAACCAAACTCATAGCCAAAGTGAGAATTCATAATGAAAAGACAAAATAAAATCAAAAGCTAACAACATATAATGAAACAAAGTCCTAAAACTAGCAAAAACTAACAAACAATCCAAAAATCAAGCTAGTCACAATATTCACATATATACAATAACCAATAACTAGGCACACATTTGCAATTCTCCGGCAACGGTGCCATTTTGATGAAGAGAAAATTGGTTGGTAAAGAATTCACAAATGAAATCTCATTGAAAGTATAGTTTCTAAACCAACAAATAATCCTTTCATGCAAAAAAATGTTTGTCACAAGTACAAACCCCAATAAAAATAACCAAAATATTCAAACCTCGGGTCGTCTCTCAAAGGAATTACAGGGAAGTGTTCTTGTTATTGGCTATGAGATGTATATTTTGGTGTTTTGGATAAAGGACAAGAAAAGTAAATTGCAAGAATAAAACTAATAGCTAAGAAAGCTCTTGGTAAGGAATGAGAACTAGAAGTTCTATCCTCATTATCATCATCAATTGTGACAAGAATTGTCCATTGCTCCCACTTAGTCAACCTCTAACTATGAAGGAAAGTCAAGGGGATAAATCAACTTGATTCCTCAAGTCTTAGTCAACTCCTAAGGAAAGACTAGCTTTAGTGGAATTCAAATCAACTAGCAACTTTCAATTATTAATCAACAAAAGAGTTTGACAACTCAAGAGTCTCCAATTACTCAACAAAAGCCAAGAGGAGAAAAATCTATTCTAGCATTCTTCCAAGCATTTAATCAAACACTTGGAAGGCATAAAAGGAAAGTAAAACCAAATTGCAAGAGAAATAAATCTACAACTACTCAATTGCAAGGAAATTAACAACAACAAATCAAATCAACAATAAAGGAACATAGAACATGAATTGCATTAAAAGAAAACAAGAAAAACAAGAGAAACAAGAGTGCATCAACATAAGAGTAAAGAATTACAAGAATTAAATGCTAAACTAGAGAAAGTAAAGGTAGAAGAACAAGGAATTGTAGAGGAAAAATAAATCAAAGCATGAAGTAAATCTAGATCTAAGAAATCCTAATCTACCTCTAACCTAAATTTAGAGAGAAGATAGAGCTTCTCTCTCTATAAACTAACTAAAGCATTCCCTCCAAAATTCAATTATGACTTCCCCCCTTGACTCCTCTTGATTTCTACATGAAATAGGCTCAGAAGTGAGTTGGATTTGGGTCTGGGAAGCCCAAAATTCGCCCCCAGAATTTTCATTTTAATGAAGTCACGTGCCAGCATCGACGCATACGCGTGGGTCATGCACACGCGTCGCTTGAAAATTTTTCATCCACACGTACGCGTCATGTATGCGTATGCATCACCATGCAACTTCGAATTCACGCGTGTGCGTCAGCTGCACGTGCGTGACGGTGAATGCATCCCAAATCCTTGGTTTTCCATGATTTCTCTACTTTTATGCTTTTCTCTTCATTCCTTTTATTCATCCCTAGCCTTTTCAACCTGGATTCACTTAACAAACACATCAAGGCATCTAGTGGAATCAAAGGTTAATCAAAATTAATCAATTAAAGGCCTAAAAAGCATGTTTTCACACTTAAGCATAAATTAGGAGAAAATTATGAAACCATGCTATTTCATTGAATAAATATGGGAAAAGTGGATAAAATCCACCTAAATTAAGTACAAAATGTACCACGAAATATTGGTGCATCAGAAAGAAGAGCAATAAAACTCACGAATTAATAATCATTGATTACGGGAATAACCCATGAACTGTTGATAATCTTTGATCTCGGGGATAACCCATGAACTGAGGATCATTGTTTGTTGTGTATTGATCTCGAGAAAACCCATGAAATGAGGATCGGTGTTTGTTGAGTATTGATCTCGAGGATAACCCATGAATTGAGGATCGTGTTTGTTGTGTATTGATCTCGTGGAGACCCACAAACTGAGGATCGTGTTTTATTTGTGTGTTGATCTCGGAGACGCCCACGAACTGAGGATCACTGTTTCCCCTTGTGCGTAAAATAAGGGGTCGAGCCTTGCGCCGACTGCCAGTAGTCACGAAGGAGTGGTATTCTTAACCACCGACATATATGCACGAAGGACACAATGGGAAGCCATATCTAGGACTAGTTCCTAGGTAATGTCGGGATGCAGGATGTAAACCGACACGTGAGCTCATGACCTGCATAGGACAAACATGCATCATACTTGGTTGTGCATTTTTTCTGTTATGATTGTTGAATGAATGTGTGCTTTGTTTGTTTGTATTCTATTATCTGTGTTTGTGTCTTATTTTCTTGTATTCTTATGTTCGTGTTTTGTGTTCTGTTTTCTCTTTTTTCTCTATTTATCTGTTTCTTCTATTTACTGTTTCTCTGTATTTTGCTATTCGTCTGCTAAACAACATAGAATTAATGAACGTAACTAATAACCCCGACCCTACTAAGAACTCCGCAATTCTTACCCCTTTTCTCATCCTTCCCCCTTAAGATGGAAGCGTGAGTACGCTTCCGTAGTTCGCTAACAACCGTTCGCAAAGAGGATTCCGTTCTAGATGGTCTTCTAAGTCTAGGGTGACTCTCATTCTCTGTTTATATGTATATATTGTAAGACCAACCAATGTCTGCACCCCATTTGTATGCAAACTTTAACATAAATCCTGTGTACGAGACTACTGTTATGTGGCTACTTGATGTGGTACCAGAGAGACATCATATGGCAATGTTTGATCGTGTAATGGAGTAGTAGATGATGTTCCATCTTTTGATGACATTCCACCTGACTTGAGTTTTGAAGACCTAGATGTACTTTTCCTCACTTTAGTAGTTTAGAGGGGCTAGATGAGTTTAGAGTCTAGGCTAGCCTGGGTGCCAGCTTAGGGACTTCTTGAACAATTCAGGACCTAGGATGTTGTGTGTATATATATGTATATAGATATTATTTAGCTATATCTAGGGGTGTTCTAACTAAAAGTCTATACTCTAATAAAGGCTGGATCACCGAATATTGTCAACTGCTTGTGATGTATTTATGTGTGGTTGTTTATAACTGTTTTATCTGTTATTATTTATGAATTGATTATGAATGATTCTGTTTATTAATCCATACATTAAAAAAAAGTACCTCGCAAAATAATTACACTTTTAACAACGAATCAGGTTCATATAATAAATGATAGATAATAATTAGGAAGACAAGTTGGTAGTGCTTAGTTTCTAGTATGATCATGACGTACCAGAAATTGGGTCGTTACATTTTCCATGTAATTATGTACCATCACAGGCTTACACAACAGAACCAATATATATATAGTAATAATCTTTCTCAATATCGATTTAATTATAAAGTAAATCCTAAGAGTCGAGAAGATACGCAAACAAAAAAATACCAACTCTTTGCAAAAATCACGAAATAGCATAGAGACCAACTAAACCTAAATATCCAACAGCTTAAAATTCAGATCAAATCGTTATCTTCGTAATTTTTAGATCTCAATTCTGAAAAAATTCAACTGACCAGGAAATTATGATAAACATAAGCTCGAGGCTCCCAGGAAATGACTTCAACCCCCTGTTCTTTGCTATCATCTTTAGCACCATCTCTTATACTCAAAAGAACTGAAAAAAATGATAAAAAGGGGAAAAATCAAAATTTGAAGACAAATTAAGATAGGATCGCAAGGGAATCAAAATAGGATAGGGGCAACCAAGATCCAGATCACAATGAAAAGTATGATATCTCACCTGGCGAAACTCCTCGAAACCCTCACTTGTGACCAGACAGGTACGGAAGAAGAGCCTGCTAAGTGTTGAACCCGTATTCTCCGTAACCGTCACCATCCGTTGGCCTGAACCCTTCGTCGGCGCCAATTGGGTGGAAACCTACAGTCCTACTGGGAGAGTAGAAAGACCGCAAGAAGCAGTCGGCCAGAGATCGAGAGAGAGCAAACCAGCGAGAGAGAGGATGTAGCCCAGAGAGTGAGATGATATAAGAGAGAGAGAGAGAGAGAGAGAGAGAGAGAGATCACAAATCAGGCAATAGAGTGGACAACAGATTTTTACCAACTCTCTTTGACTAATTAGCTACTTTCTAAATATTTATTTAAAAAAATGAAAAAATGCCATATCAGCATAGACTCTACGAGGTTTTTATGGTTTATTGATAGATTTATTTATGATCTAAGAGAGAGACAGAGACAAAAAAAGAACGTAGAACAGGTAATAAGGTGGACACAAATTTTTATCAATTCTCTTTGACTAATCAGCTACTTTTTAAATATTTATTTAAAAAAAAATAAAAAACGAGAAAATGCCATATCAACATAGATTCCACGAGGTTTCTATGGTTTATAGATATAGATAGATAAATTTATAGATAGATAGATAAATAATATCACGGAGACTAATCTGATCCTAAAATTCAAATGCATAATTCAAATGGGTCCAATTTTTTTTGTTTCTTTGATATCCTTTAATTTTAATCAATTAACAGGCTTAGCCCAAACGGCCCAATCATAACACCATGTCAAAAACGACCTTGGTGGCAGAAACATGGCGAGGCTCTGAGCAGCTCCAATGGAGAAACGCAACATATATAAATGATCTCCCCAATCGCCAATCGCCAATCGCCAATCGCATTTGTAAAACTCACCCTATTGATTGTTGAATGGGAGTTTAGCGTCTTTAAGTCATGCCCCTTCGAACTCTTCTAGAGCCACCCTAACACACTTCAACAACAAGAAGTCAAGTCATAAATATTAAATCATTATTATTTAATTAAGTAATTATTATAAAGGCATCAATGCCTTCCTCAGGTGCGTTCACGATCTTCACCTTCATCGTCTAGCATTTGATTGCTTCACCTGTGCACTCTTGTCATTTTCCATTACCGATTTCAGCAGTTCGCAGGCTCGCTATGGCAGCAGCATCCAGCTCCCTCTCACTCAAGCAGGGGCTCTTACTTCGCCCTTCGCATACCAATCCTCTCACCCGACCTCGTCCTTCTTCCACTTCCCTCCCTTCCAGAAGCTTCCGCAGATGCTACGCCGCTTTCGCCAACGAGAATCGCGAGTACGTCATCGTTGGGGGCGGAAATGCCGCGGGATATGCTGCTCGCACCTTCGTCGAACACGGCATGGCCGATGGTCGTCTTTGTATTGTCACCAAAGAGGTCCTTTTCTACTTTCTGACCTCTCTCTCTCTCTCTCTCTCTCTCTCTCTCTCTATCTCTCTCTATCTCTCTCTGTTTGATTGATACGATTTACAAATACAGGCATATGCGCCTTACGAGCGTCCTGCACTCACAAAAGCGTATTTGTTTCCACCGGATAAGAAGCCTGCGCGCCTTCCTGTAATAATTTTCCTCCTTTCCCTATGATATGCCTTTGCTAGTCCTGATTGCTGTTTATCCAATTGTTGTGCTGTCAACGGTGTATTGGAATTATACTCGGTTATTTAAGCTATCTAATTCTGGAAAGTTCTGTTAGAGTTTGTTTGTTTGTTTGTTACAAGTAGGCAGTTAGTTATTCGATGCACCTCATTGTATCAGTCTATTGCTTATAAGCTCAGTTATATCACGGTCAATATAAGATTACTCATTTCTCATTTACTCACCTGTCTTTGTAAATCCTTACTTTTATATTCTTAATTCCTAGGGTTTTCACACCTGTGTTGGATCGGGTGGAGAAAGGCAGACTCCAGAGTGGTATCAAGAGAAGGGGATAGAGGTACGCTCTCTTTTGCTGTTGCAATCATTTTGTAATACAAGTTGTCGAGATTGTTTTTACTTTTGTGTTTGTGCGCGTTATACTATTGAGACAGGATTGCTTGAAATGAAATGGATGGTTTTATTCTGGAAAGCTCTTAATTTGAAGTAGCATTGTCAGGCTGGAAACAGTTTTCATACATTTCATGCTACTGGTTTACTGTTCAGATGTTGTACCAAGATCCAGTCAAGGATATTGATATTGAAAAGCAAACTTTGACAACTAATTCTGGAAAACATCTGAAGTATGGCTCACTTATAATTGCTACAGGGAGTTCAGCCTCGAGGTATCAGTCTATTTACTTTAGTTCATCTTATATTGTTTTAATAAAAAACTGGTCCTCAAAATCTGATTGTCAACTGTCTTGATGATAGATTTCCGGAGAAAATTGGGGGAAACCTACCTGGCGTTCACTATATCCGGGAGGTTGCAGATGCTGATGCACTGATTTCATCATTGGTAATATATGGTCAAGCCTATTTTGACCTATTGTTTTACTAGTTTGAATTTTTTTCCCACTTTTGAAGTGGTTAAACTTTGCATTGGCAGCTTTAGCATCCTTCATGTGAATTGGGATTTTGCAAATTGTGCATATTTCCTCCAAGGGTTACCTCAAAACTGTCATGTATTATGATTCATTATGTATATATTTACAGTAGATAAATTTATTTGAACATATACTCTTCTGTTCCTCATGGATTTAAGTCTCCAGGGAAAAGCAAAAAAGGTTGTAGTTGTTGGAGGTGGATATATAGGAATGGAGATTGCTGCTGCAACAGTTGCTTGGAAACTTGATACAACAGTAAGTGTTTTCCTCAATCCTTATCTCCTGTCCTGATTCCATTATTACCTACTAATGTGTTCAGCTAAACCGAAAGAAGTCATTTAATTAGGTACTCTGGGTTATGCTTTGACAATCCTTACATTGAGTAATTTTGGGAATAATGAATAAGTGTATGACATTAATGCTTCCTGATCACTGTTTTTTTTAAATAGTCTACACTGTGGTAGGGAATGGCATGACAAAAATGACTTCTTACTGTTACTGTGTATACATATTCGCGTTGTTTTACCTACTCTGGTTATTATACTATGAGAGTTGCATACATATGTTGTCTGTATATACATTAAAAAAAGTTGGTTATTTTGTAAAGTTTTTGGCCTACTGACTCAAATTTTATGTCCTCGTTAAAATATAGATCATATTTCCCGAGGATCATCTCTTGCAAAGACTGTTCACTCCTTCGCTTTCCCGGAGATATGAGGAACTCTACCAAAAGAATGGTGTCAAAATATTGAAGGTCTGTAAAACTGTAACTTTATGTATTGGCTATGGTTGATATTGCTTAAAATCTCTTTACATTTCCTTTTCTTTTTCTCTCTTTAAATCATATTCAAAAGGGTGCCTCCATAAAAAATTTGGAAGCTGGCTCTGACGGACATGTAGCTGGTGTCAAACTTGGAGATGGATCTGTTGTAGAAGCTGATACGGTAATTATTTTCAAGTTTTGTTATTTTCATGTTGTAAAAACTTGGATATTGCTTAAAATCTCTTTACATTTCCTTTACTTTAATATAAAGCTTGACTGCTGTGACACCTTCTTTTGTTATTTGCTTTAGTAACATGAATTATTAGAACAGAGAGGTTACTTCTGTATTAGAGAAGTTCAATGAATTGGAAATTACGTTCTTCTTCTGGTTTGCAGGTAATTGTAGGCATTGGAGCAAAACCTGCTGTGAGTCCCTTTGAGCGGGTGGGCTTGAATACAGAAGTTGGTGGATTACAGGTAAAGCCAATGAATAACAGATTATTTACAACAAAATTATAGGCATGTTGAAATACAGTAACAGTTGAAGAGCCTTTTGTTTATGCCATCCTTTCACTGACTTTTCCTCTTCTGTGAATGTACATCATCAATTTTTGGAGACTGTGTTCTTTGTTTGAGCTACTCTATTTGAGCTACATTTACAGATGTAATTTGATAGAGCCCTAAACTTAAGTTATCCGTATTTCAGGTTGATGGTCAGTTCCGTCACCTGATGTCTTTCCGAAAACTGGACAGATATATAACCGTACTGCTCGAGTGGAACATGTAGATCATGCTCGTCGCTCAGCACAGCACTGTGTAAAATCATTACTCACTGCACAAACTCACACGTATAATCAACCATCTCTTCCTGCAATTAACTTAGAATTTGTGGTTATGTCCCTGCTGATCTATCTTAGTTTCATTTATGCGTTTCAGGTACGATTACCTTCCATACTTCTACTCAAGGGTGTTTGAATATGAAGGGAGCCCCAGAAAAGTATGGTGGCAGTTCTTCGGAGACAATGGTAAATGTTCTTCAAAATAAAATATAAGAGAATTTTTCTCCGATCCTCTTACTCTTAAATTTTCTTTTGGCAGTCGGAGAAACAGTTGAAATTGGAAACTTTGATCCTAAAGTAGCTACCTTCTGGATTGAATCTGGTAGGTCTTTTACGGTCCCTTTATCTTCTGTGACCCTTTGTATTAATCTTTGGATTACCTAGTTTATAGTGATGTTCGCAAAGACATGCTATTGTGTTATTGCGGAATGTATGCAAGTGCTTATTTATCTTTTGATTTGCAATTACTAAGAATATAATTACTTGATGCCGTTCAGGTAAGCTAAAAGGAGTGCTGCTTGAAAGTGGGAGCCCTGAGGTACTTGCTACTGTTTCTTTCAACATTCAACTGCATATAGTAGCTGTTAGATTTAGATAGTATACACATGAAGTTGTTTGCCATTATAAAGAAGCATCTTCATGAAAATTACCTAATTTTACTTGGCTTTTAATTTGAGTTTTCAAACGCTTTAAACTCTTTCATACCTAAAAAATAAATAAAAACTTGCCTTTATTATATGTCCTAGTGTCACAGAAGTGCAGCTACAAGTCACAGATTTTTCGGGAGATCATTTTACATATATACTTTTTTTTTCTCAGGAATTTCAGCTCCTGCCTAAACTAGCCAGAAATCAACCCGTAATTGATAAGGCGAAGCTTCAAAGCGCATCTTCTGTGGAGGAGGCCCTAGACATTGCTTGGAGATCCTTGCAAGTTGAAGCTACAGTCTAATACAGATCTTGGCAATTCCACTCTGCTGTAACTGCTTTTCAGCGCTAAGATTACCGGCCATCAAAATCATCCTAGTAGAGAGTAGGGGCCGTCCCTTTGAGAGGAAATAATTTTCGTGGTATTCTCATCTTGGTCACGACGAGCTGAATGTCTCCTTTGGATATGATCCGCTGCCATTTGGGTCTATGTAACAACAATAATTTCTTAATAATTCAATACTTTGGATAAAGTATATTTTTGTTCTCGAAGTTTGATAAAAATTTTAAAAATATTCCTAAGTTTTATTTTGTTTTAATTATGTTCTAAAAGTTTTCAATTTACATCAAATATACTCTTTGACTACTAAATTTTCAAAAAAATTTAAGACCAATCTAATAATAATGTATGAAAATTATACTTGATTTACTTGTGTTGAGGATTGTTTTTATGAAATTGTTTTTGAATTGGTCTTAAATTTTTTGAAAAATTAGCCGTCAGGGGTATATTTGATGCAAATCGAAAGCTTTTGAAACAAAATTAAAACAAAATAAAATTTAGGGTATTTTTAAAATTTTTGTCAAACTTTAAGGACAAAAAATATACTTTATCTCAATACTTTTGGTCATTATATACCCACAAATTCCCCCTTCTCCCTTGGGACATGGGGGAAGGTACACTTCTTGCAAGGTAGATATCATCACCACAGGGTTACTGTTAGCAGATTAGCCTTATTCAAATTTCATGGTTGTTAGAAACAAGTTTTTGACCAAAAATAATTTAAGGCCGGATAAAAAATTAGGAATGAAGAGTGAAAGGATAAGAAAAGACACCGGCAAAATACAAAAGATAAGAAAAGACAGATAGGAATTTTTATAATAGTCCTTTAAGAAATCTGTTTTTAGTAATTTAGGTTATAAAAAGGGTTTTTCTTACTAAACATTTAAAGAATTTGTTCTTAACAACTTAGATCAGAATGATAAAAATTGAAAAGAACTAACATTTTAGAATTACCTTAGGTTAGATCTTTCAATTTTCTTCATGCAATAAGTAAGGCTAATTACTTGCCTTGCTTGAATACATATTGAATAACGTGCATAATCGCTCCCATAAAATTTATTCATTAAAAATTGTATAAATTGTCTCACAAAAAGTATTTAAATAGATCTTTAACAAATTAGTCTAAAAGATAAAATAAGATAACTTAACTCCTAAAGATAAAATAACTAATTTAAATCAAATTTGATCTTGTTAGATTAGATCAAATTTGATTTAAATTTAAAATCCTAAAGATATAATAATCAATTTAAATTATATATGATCTTATTAAATTAGATCAGTTTTGTTTTAAATTTAAAATACTTAAAAATACTAAATAAAATAAAATCAAATCAAATCTTTTGATAACCCTGACAATAATTTAAATTTAATTCTAATAAACTAAATTCGAATTTATGTCTTCCCAATAAACTTGAAGGCCATTTTTGAGATTCTTGCTATCTTCGCTTAACCCAATAGATCTTATGTGTTGCCACCACTTTAGCACCACTATTTTTGAGATGAACTCTTGGTCTCCTTGATGTCCAAGACTAGCATTGTATAATTCTTCTAGTATTTAGATCCTTGAATATGACAAAATTACTATTTTGTCCCTTCTCTTTAAAATTATGAAAATACCCTTCTGAACACGTATCATCCTCTCCCTTTTGATAACCCCTTCGCCACCTCCATTCATGAATCAGGAGCATATAGAGAAATATAAGAACATCCTCGTCACTCGCAAGGAGTTGGCACACATCCTAAAGGACAAAGAAGAGGCAAATTAACCCACTTAGGAGATAAACCCACCATTTAAGCATCACATTCTAGCAAAATCGTACCCTAAGGGGTACAACCACTTTCGCAAGTTTGATGGTACCGTGAGTGCCAAGAAACACATCATATCATTTTTGGATGATCTCAGAGTGTTCAGGAACCATTAGAAGTTTGAGATTAGGGAGTTTTCGAAGTCATTGACGGAAAGGGCGTTCACCTGGTATGCTAAGCTAAAAGCCAATATCATCAACACCTGGGAGCAATTGGTGATGGAATTTTGCAACAAGTTTCTAAAGGAAGAACCCTCCATGCACATCATGGACCTAGGAAGAGTGAAACAAAGACAAAGAGAAGGATTAGTGACATTTATCAAGAGATACATAGATCAAGCTTTTATTTTGCATGGACACCCTCTTAGAACCACAATTGGCGTATGAGTGTATTAGAAACGTGGAAGATGGGTCCTAAATTTATCTGTTCATGAGCAACATAAATATCTTTTCTATACTCTTGAAGACAGCATCTGACATAACTGAGGCAATGAAGTGCAATGAGAGGAGATCTAAAGAAATTTTTCCTCTAGAGGTGTGTGTTGCTAATTGTAGGAGCAGAAGGCATTCCTATCGTCAAGGTCCTAACAGAAGCAGTCCTCCACCGTCGTTATCCCTTTCCATAGCTCAGGCCATGGTGGTCGTAAATGGATGGTTCGAGGACAAAACATTGAGTCCCAGAAGCTAATGTGTGTGTGATGGTGAGAAGTATATTTTGATAGTGAGATGATACTATATACAAATGTGGATGTAAAATTTATTTGGATGAGTCCAACATCAGTTATTATTCCTTGCATGATGTCATTTGTAGAGCTACAAAGTGGACTATGCCAATACATGTACTGGGAGTTTTTAAAGAGAGTCAGTAATATTTTATACAGGTAGCCTTTGTTAGTTTTCGGTGGTGTAATACAATTTCAAGTAATAAATGTGATCGATGAAGCCACCATGCTGGAGATGTTAATGATCTATCGACAGAATCAAAATTATGTGTGGATGATCGAGTTGTATGTTGAATTCGGGGAGTTGGCTATTAGTCACAAAGTGAATAAAACCTTCGTAAATAAAGGGGATGACATAGACTGGGAAGAAAACAATAGTGACAGTGAAGAAGAGTTCTTAACCAATAATGACATGTTGGGAGGAAACGAGACTATCGACACAAAATTTTAGATTGTAATAAACACGGTAGCAAGCCAACATCCTTTTGGTGTGCCATCTTTCATGTGTTTTTTTGGATCTCAAAGCTATGAACGCACCAAAATTTTTTGAGTTGGCAAACTCAGATATGTCCCCGTATTATTTTTTTGTTATGACAATTTTACTCTCAATTTTAAAATTTTGACTATACGTTTTAATTTTAGATGTTGAATTATTTAAAATATATTTGTTGAAAGCACATTTTTTATGGATTTAGTTAAGGTACCAATTAAAGTGTGTTTTAAAAAATGTTGATTAATTTAAAATGATAACTTTCACTGATTTTGAAAGTTCTTTTTAATAACATTATTTTTGTTGAGTTAAGAAATTAACTAACATAATTGATGATGACAAACATTAATTTTATTGGGCCAACTACCCAATTAGTTTTGATGATTTTGTTCTAAGTGGTGCAGGCTAAAATTCAATAATGCAACAACCCAAATAAATGGAACAAAAATCTGAAGCTTTCATAGTATGCTACACTTACAAATAAAGCCCAAATTAATTTAGAACTAAGAAATATAGTTGTAGCAGCTCAATATGATGGAAATTAAACTAGAAACAAAAAGGGCTACAAAGCACTAAAATCCCAAGGTTGTTAAGCAATAGAATTAGTTGGGCTGAATGGAAACATATTTAACCCAAGTCCAAGTTGACTCCATCAAGCTTCTCATCCAAGATTGAAGACTTCCCTCTCTCTACTTGCTTTGGTCAGCATCAGAACAAAAGAGAGATAGCTTCGTTCCTTATTCATTTCATCAAAGAAGAAAGAAAGAGAAAGCTTAATCAAAGAAAGCAAAGGTCTAATCACCCAAATCAAACCCATCATTATAAGTCAAAAGTTAAAGGTGATTCATTTCCATTTGCATGCATGTTAATTTCTTCACTTCTTCTCCAACTTTCTGTGATACTATTTTTGGTTAAATGAAGAAAAAAGTCTTTGATCTCTGCTGTTGTAAATCAATGGTTCACAAAGTTTCTTGGAGGCAAAGCACATTTTTAATGGTTTGGATTTAGGTTTACCACTGAACAACTTTCTCTTTGCTACTCAAATGTCTTCGGTCAAGCAAAAAGAAGACAGTTTCAAAATCCCTAATTTAGGAATTAATGGAAGATAGTGAAACGCTATGTTGGTAGCACACAACTCGAGAAGTTGACTCTAAGGAGTGTATCTCAGCAACATGCAACGAGATACAAAAAAAATGTTGTTCCTATCTGGTTTATCACATAGCAAAGAGGCTGTTGAAAAGTCAATCTCCTTCATGTTTTACAGATTGTAATTTTTTTTAATGTTTATCTTTCTATAATTTCTTGAGGTAAAAGGCTGAATGAGTGAGTCATTAAAAGAGCCTAAGAGAGAAAAAGGAAGAGAGATACACATGAGTGAAAAGCCTAGAGTTATTTCAGATTTCTTTAGGTTGAGTCTGTGTCTTGTATCTTGTACCTGTGAGGTACCCCTTTCTTAGTTGGGTGAGCACTAAGAGTGAATAGTTAAGTATTAGCAAACCAAGTCAGGTTAGGTTAGAACTTGAGAGTGAAAGAATTGTGTCAATCCTGTGGAATTGGTGTATGTAATACTTTAACTATTGTGGAAATTCCACTACTATTATGGTGGAGACTGGATGTAGGTTGCATTGCACAAGGTAATTGAACCAGGATACATGATGGTGTCAGCTTCTCTCTTCCCTGCTCTACTATGTTTTTTGATATTCATGAGACAAAAATAAATTGTCTCATAAATTTTTCGCTGCTGAGTTCAAACAGAATCAGAATTAAAAGTTTGACTTAAAGAGTTATTTCAGTAACATAAAAGAAGGCCACAGATTCAACCCCCCTTATCCGAACCTTCTACAACATTCAATTGGTATCAGGAGCTAAGGTCTTAAGAATCAAGCTTCACCTCTTGGAGCAAAGGTCCAATGGCGAACAACTTGGGCACAACCACAGTTGCCTACACTCTAACTGAAGGTCAGTCAAACAACAGGCCACCCTTCTTCAATGGGAAAAAATATGCCTACTGGAAAGAGAGGATGAGAATCTTCATCCAATCCATTGACTACAACATATGAAAGATTGTTGTGAGCGGTCCCAAGATTCCAACAAAAACAAGTGCTGATGGAGTAATGACTCTAAAAGAAGAAGCTAAATGGAATAAAGATGATGAGAAGAAGATGGAGCTGAATGCTAAGGCCATCAACCTTCTTCACTGTACTATCAGCTTTAAAGAGTACCGAAAGGTGTCTAAATGCAAGACAGCCAAAGAAATCTGGAAAAAACTCCAGGTTACACACGAAGGCACTAAACAGGTCAAAGAAACAAGGATTGATATGCTGCAAAAAGAATACGAGATGTTTAATATGAAGGATGGAGAAAACATTGATGAAGTGTTTGAGAGATTCTCAATCATAATCAACAACCTTGATGTTATGGGTACAAACTACTTAGAACAAATCCTAGTGAGAAAACTCCTTAGAAGCCTCACAAAGGAATGAAAAACTACTGCCACTGTCCTAGCTGAGAGCAATAACCTAAGCCCTATAACCTATAATGAGCTGAGAGAAAAACTCCTTGCCTATGAAACCACACACACAAACCTGGACTCAAAGAAAAAGGGAATAGCCCTCAAGTCAAAAGTAGAATAAAAAGAGAGTGAGTCTAGTGATGGTATTTCAGATGATGAGCTTATGTTTTTTGTTAGGAGATTTAGAAGGATGATGAAGAACAAGGGAAAGTACAAGGGTTCAAGCTCAAAGGAACACAAGATGGACTTGAGCAAGGTGAGTTGTCATCATTGCATGGAGGCTGGTCATTTTAAGCTGAATTGTCCAAAGCTTAAGAAAGAGGACAAAGGGAAGAAAGAAAAGAAGAGAGTGCTCATGAAAGCTTGGGAGGATCTTGAGAATGACTCCAATGAGGAAGAAGATTTTGAAGGTGAAGATAAGATCTGCTTCATGGCTGGTAATGATCATCTTGATGAGGTAAATTACTATGACTTGTCTATAGATGATTTACATGCTATAATTGATGATTTTACACTGAACACCTCAAAACTGTTGGATAAGTACAATAAATACAGATCTGAAAAAGATGTGTTAAAAGCTTAAGATGATTTTTTAAAAGAAAAGGGGAAGGAAACTGAATGTGCGTTGGAAATTATTGAAGAAAATAGATTTTTAAAATCTGAACTTGAAAAACTAAAGGGAAAGCACATTGTGGACCCTTTTCATGAACTTATTGCTAAAAATGAGAGACTAAATGAAATGGTTAAGAGGCTGAATGGTGACTTAGCGAAATTTGTTCAAAGTTCTAGTAACTTGGATAAATTACTTGCAAGTCAAAGACCATTGTTTGAAAAATCTGGTTTAGGTTATGTAACCAAAGAAAATGCAGTTTTTAATGATTCCTCTATGAAATTTGTGGCTTTTTCATCAAATACAAAATTTACATCCAACAAATCTGGTATGGGATATATTTCCACACTTGAGGAGAAATTTGATAAAGTTTACACAAGTGAAACTGAGCCACCATCAAGGACGGAACCTACATCAAATAGGCCAGGTCTGGAATACACTTTGAATAATGAGGTTGCTCTAAAAAATTCACCATTTTACAACAAAACCTCATATTAAAAGAGTACTAAAGTTTTCAAAAATTCTGATGGAAATACTTTTGCAAAGAGGAATAATTATAACAAAAATCAGTTTGTCAAAAGAGCACCTCTTCCAAAAACCAGAAAAGTCCAGTCCTTTAATCATTTCCAGCATAATAAATCATCTCAGTTTTAGAAATATGCATCAGAAAATTATTATTTCAATTGTCAGAAATTTGGTCACTCATATTCCCAATGCTTCATTGAAAAAAGAATTGTGGGAAACCAAATTTACAATGTTGTGTGTGATTTCAATGCACTTGGGCAACCAAGATGGATTAACTTCAAAGGATCCAAATTAATTTGGATACCTAAAGTTACTTGAAGTTTTTCATGCAGATTTGCCTAGCATCCAAGAACAAAAAAGATATGTGTTACTTGAAGTTTTTGTTACCTTTGGAGATGATGAAAAAGATAAAATAGTTACTGTTGGAAAAGTAGGTAATAAACAATCTACTTTTATTGATAATGTCTTTTTGGTTAATGGCTTGAGGCACAATCTTTTGAGTATAAGTCAACTTTGTGATCTAGGATATTTAGTGACTTTCAAAAGACTTGAATGATGTGTGGTGAATGAAAAGACCAATGAAGTGCTCTTTATTGCTAAGCATTGTAATAATGTGTATGGACTTACCCTTGATAAACTAAAGGATCAAAATGTAGCTTGTTTTCATTCCAAAGAATCTGAAAAGTGGCTATGGCACAAGAGATTAGGTCATGTAAGTATGTTTCAAATAAACAGACTTGTAAAGAAAGGTTTAGTAAGAGGTCTTCCTTTGATAAGGTTTGACAAAGACATCACTTGTAATGCTTGCCAAATGGGAAAACAAACAAAAAATTCATTTAAGTCAAAGGAAGAGATCTCTACTAAAAGGCCACTTGAATTGCTACATATTGATTTGTTTGGTCCAACAAGAACTCAAAACCTAGGAGGTAAACATTATGGTGTAGTGATTGTGGATGACTATTCTAGGTTTGGTTGGGTTTTATTTCTTGCACACAAAAATGAAGCCTTTTTGGCCTTTGAAATCTTTTGCAAGAAAATTAAAAATGAAAAGGATTTAAAGATATCTTCTATAAGAAGTGAGCATGGAACTGAATTTGAAAACCAATTTTTTGAATTCTTTTGTGAGGAATTTGGAATATCTCACAACTTCTATTGTGCAAAGACACCACAACAAATGGTATTGTGGAAAGAAGAAATAGAAGCATTCAAGAAATGACAAGAGCTATGCTTTGTGAGAGAAATGTTCCAAAATTCCTTTGGGATGAAGCGGTTAACACATTTTGAATAGAACTATCATAAGGAAATTCTTGAAGAAAACCCCTTATGAACTTTGGAAAGATTACCCACCAAACTTGGACTACTTGTACAACTTTGGATGCAAATGTTTTGTTCTTAATAAAAAAGATAATTTGGAAAAATTTGATCCAAAGGCGTATGAGTGTTATTTGTAGGATATTCCACAACTAGTAAAGCATATAGAGTTTATCATCATGATATTAGGATAATTGAGGAGTCCATACATGTTACATTTTGTGATACTAACTTGGTGCAAAGTATTTTGGAAGATTGTGATGTAGGGAATCAAGCTGAAAATAACAATGAGACTACACAAAATCATGAAAATGAAAATTCTGAACATGCTGAACCAGAAATTGCAGATGCTGAAAATCCATCAAGAGACAATTCCATTTTGTCTCATGAATCTAAAGGAAATCCTGAAACTAGCAGTTCCTTAAATCCTTTGATGACTGAATCTGCTTCCAAGTCCACCAGACCTCGTGAATGGAGATTCTTAAAGAATTATCCTGAGGAATTTGTCTTTGGGGATGTCTCTCATGGGGTTAAAACTCGGTCTTCAACTAGAAAGGCAAGTGAAGAAACCAACATTGCCCTTCTCTCTCAAATAGAGTCTCAAAATGTCAAGGAAGCCCTTGATGACCTTTCTTGGGTAAAGGCAATGGAGGATGAGCTTCTTGAGTTTGAGAAGAACCAAGTTTGGACATTGGTTCTAAGGCCGAATGGAAAGAAAGTGACCAGCACCAAGTGGATATTTCGGAACAAGCTAGGAGAGGATGGTAGCATTGCAAGAAACAAAGCAAGGCTAGTGGCACAAGGATATGACCAAGAAAAAGGAATAGACTTTGATGAATCCTTTGCTCCTATTGCCCGAATTGAAGCCATAAGACTTCTCTTAGCTTATGCTGCTTTTTGTGGTTTTACATTATATCAAGTGGATATGAAATGTGCATTTTTAAATGGAGTGATAGATATGGAAGTGTATGTGAAGCAGCCACCAAGTTTTGAAAATAAAGAATTTTCCAACCATGTTTTCAAATTATCAAAAGCTCTCTATGGTTTGAGACAAGCTCCTAGAGCTTGGTATGAGAGACTTAGCTTTTTTCTTTTAAAAAATGGTTTTTAAAGAGGCACCACAGACACTACTCTATTTATCAAGAATTCTAGTGATTCTTTCATTCCAGTCTAAATATATATTGATGACATTATTTTTGGATCAGCCAATGGATCCCTTTGTATTGAATTTGAAAAACTCATGAGTATGATGGGTGAACTTAATTTTTTCCTTGGGCTACAAATTAAACAAACTGAAAATGGTATTTTCATTCATCAAGAGAAGTATGCCAAGGAACTAGTTAAGAAATTTGGTATGGAAAATGCCAAAACCATGGGAACTCCCATGCACCCTAATTCAAAATTAGACAAGGGAGAAACTGAGAAAGATATAGATGAGACTAGGTATAGAGGAATGATTGGCTCTTGGTGCATGGTACACGAAATCGTGAGTTCACACTTTTCTCACAACTCCGCGTAGCTGACCAACAAGTGCACTGAGTTGTCCAAGTAATACCTTACGTGAGTAAGGGTCGATCCCACGGAGATTGTCGGCTTGAAGCAAGCTATGGTCACCTTGTAAATCTCAGTCAGGCAGATTCAAATGGTTATGGGGTTTTAATAATTAAAAGATGAATAAGACATAAAATAAGATAGAAATACTTATGTAATTCATTAGTGGAAATTTCAGATAAGCGTATGGAGATGCTTTATTCCTCCTGAATCTCTGCTTTCCTATTGCCTTCATCCAGTCATGCGTACTCCTTTCCATGGCAAGCTGTATGTTGGAGGATCACCATTGTCAATGGATACCGTCCTCCTCTCAGTGAAAATGGTCAGGCTACGGGTTACGTAGGGCTAATCATCTGTCGGTTCTCGATCATGTCGGAATAAGATCCATTGATCCTTTTGCACACTGTCACTGCGCCCAACAGTCACAAGTTTGAAGACAGATCCTACTCGGAATACCACAGACAAGGTTTAGACTTTTCGGATCTCAAGAATGCTGCCAATTGATTCTAACTTATACCACGAAGACTCTGATCGCACGGAATGGAAGGTGATAGGCAAAATTGTGACTCATACTTTTCACAACTCGAACAATTCCTAGCAATGGCTCCAAAAACTTGGTGCACAATACTATGGTTCACACACATTCTTCACAACTTCGCACAACTAACCAACAAGTGCACTGGGTCGTCCAAGTAATAAACCTTACGTGAGTAAGGGTCAATCCCACGGAGATTGTTGGTATGAAGCAAGCTATGGTTATCTTGTAAATCTCAGTCAGGCGGATTCTAATGGTTATGATGGTTTTCAAATATAAAGATAAATAAAGCATAAAATAGAGATATAGATACTTATGTAATTCATTGGTGGGAATTTCAGATAAGCGCATGAAGATACTGTGTTCCTTCTGAATCTCTGCTTTCCTACTGCTTTCATCCAATCATTCTTACTCCTTTCCATGGCAAGCTGTATGTTGGGGGATCACCGTTGTCAATGGCTATCGTCCGTCCTCTCAGTGAAAATGGTTCAGGTGCGTTGTCACCGCACGGCTAATCATCTGTCGGTTCTCGATCATGTAAAAATAGGATTTACTATCCTTTTGCGTTGTCACCACGCCCTACAGTCGTGAGTTTGAAACTCGTCACAGTCATTCAATTTCTGAATCCTACTTGGAATACCACAGACAAGGTTTAGACTTTCCGGATTATCAAGAATGCTGCTAATGGATTCTAGCTTATAAGTGAGAATGGTGATGAGCGTCACATAATTATCATATTCATCAGGTTCTTGGGTGCGAATGAATATCTTAGAATAAGAATAAGCGTAAATTGAATAGAAAACAGTAGTGATTTGCATTAATACTCGAGAAACAGCAGAGCTCCACACCCTTAACCTATGGTGTGTAGAAACTCCACCGTTGAAAATACATAAGAGATAAAGGTGTTCATTGGTTCCGGCCCCAGAGAGGGAACCAGGATAACCAAGACTTAATGGTTCAAAAAGACCGAATGGTCTAAGAGAGACCCCTAATACAATAATAAAAAGTTCTATTTATACTAAACTAGCTACTAGGGTTACAGAGATAAGTAATTAATGTAGAAATCCACTTCTGAGGCCCACTTGGTGTGTGCTTGGGTTGAGCTTGAGCTTTACATGTGCAGAGGCTTCTCTTGGAGTTAAACGCCAAGTTGTAACGTGTTTTTGGCGTTTAACTCTGGTTTGTGACGTGTTTCTGGCGTTTTACTCCAGAATGCAGCATGGAACTGGCGTTGAACGCCAGTTTGTGTCGTCTAAGCTCGAATAAAGCATGGACTATTATATATTTTGGGAAAGCCTTGGATGTCTACTTTCTAACGTAATTAAGATCGCACTATTTGGAGTTCTATAGCTCCAGAAAATCTATTTCGAGTGCAGGGAGGTCAGAATCCAACAGCATCTGTAGTCCTTTTTCAGCCTCCTATCAGATTTTTGCTCAGGTCCCTCAATTTCAGCCAGAAAATACCTGAAATCACAGAAAAACACACAAACTCATAGTAAAGTCCAGAAATGTGAATTTTGCATAAAAACTAATAAAAACATCCCTAAAAATAGCTAGATTCTACTAAAAATTACCTAAAAACAATGCCAAAAAGCGTATAAATTATCCGCTCATCAGAAGGCTCTGTTGTTAGGAGAGGCAACCATGCATCATGAACCAGGAGGCCAAGAGATACACACTCAAGCTCTCACAGATAGAACGGAAGTGGTTGTCAGGCACGCGTTCATAAGGGAGGATGATGATGAGTGTCACGGATAATCACATCCATCAGGTTGAAGTAGGAGTGAATAGCTTAAAACAAGAATAAGCGTGAATTGAATATTGCATTACTTCATGAGGAACAGCAGAGCTCCACACCTTAATCTATGATGTGTAGAAACTCCATCGTTGAAAATACATAAGAATAAAGTCTAGACATGGCCGAATGGCCATGCCTCCCAAATAACATGAAACAATCGGAAAAGGGTTCAAAGACCTGATCCCAAGATCAAAGATGATCAAAAGATAAAAATACAATAGTAAAAGGTCCTATTTATAGTGAACTAGTAACTTAGGGTTTACAAAAATAAGTAAATAATGCAAAAATCCACTACCGGGGCCCACTTGGTGTGTGCTTGGGCTGAGCATTGAAGATTTCACATGCATAGGCTTTTCTTGGAGTTAAACGCCAGCTCTGGTACCAGTTTGGGCGTTTAACCCCAGCTTTTATGTCAGTTATGGCGTTTAAGGCCAGAAAAGGGTAGAAAGTTGGCGTTAAAACGCCAGTTTGCGTTATCAAAACACGGGCAAAGTATGGACTATTATATATTGCTGGAAAGTACAAGATGTCTAATTTCCAAAGCAATTAAGAGCGCACTAATTGGGCTTATATAGCTCCATAAAATCCATTTCGAGTGCAGGGAGGTCAGAATCCAACAGCATCTGCAGTCCTTTTTCAGCCTCTGAATCAGTTTTTTGCTCAGGTTCCTCAATTTCAGCCAGAAAATACTTGAAATCACAGAAAAACACACAAACTCATAGTAAAGTCCAAAAATATGATTTTTTCATAAAAACTAATAATTATATACTAAAAACTGACTAAATCATACTAAAAACTACCTAAAAACAATGCCAAAAAGCGTATAAATTATTCGCTCATCAGTGCACGAAATTGAAATCACACTTTTGCAACTCCGCACAACTAACCAGAAAGTGCACTGGGTCGTCCAAGTAATAAAACCTTATGCGAGTAAGGGTCGATCCCACAGAGATTGTCAGCTTGAAGCAAGCTATGGTCGTCCTGTAAATCTTAGTAATGCGGATTCAAATGGTCATGAGGTTTTGGTAATTAAAAGATAAATAAAACATAAATTAAAATAAAGATACTTATGTAATTCATTGGTGAGAATTTAAGATAAGCATTTGGAGATGCTTCGTTGCTTCTGAACCTCTGCTTTCCTATTGTCTTCATCTAATCATGCGTGCTCCCTTTCATGGCAAGCTGTATGTTGGTGGATCACCGTTGTCAATGGCTACCATCTGTCCTCTCAGTGAAAATAGTCCAGGTACGGTTTCTGCACGGCTAATCATCTATCGGTTCTCACTTGTGTCGGAATAGGATCTTTCTATCCTTTTGTGCACTGTCACTGCGTCCAACATTCGCGAGTTTGAAGCTCGTCACAGTTATCCCATCACAGATCCTACTCGGAATATCACAGACAAGGTTTAGACTTTCCGGATCTCAGGAATGCTGTAATTGGTTTTAGTCTATACCACAAAGGTTCTAATCACACAGATTCGAATGCTCTGTTGTCAGGAGAGACGAGTCAAATTCGTGAATCCGAGACCCAAGAGACTATACTCCGGCTATTGTCCATTGACTACATTGAACATCATGTAGACCACTTGTGGTTGTCAGGCACGCGGATCTTGGATAAACGAGTAACGAAGATAGTGGGTGATTATCACGGGTCACCCCTTCATTCTGACTTAACTGAATTAAGTATGAGAGTATATCTTGGAGAAGAAGTAAGCATAAATTGAAAGAGAAACAATAGTTCTTGCATTAATTCAGGAAGAACAGTAGAGCTCTGCACCTTAATCTATGAGGTGTAGTGATGAGCGGATAATTTATACGCTTTTTGGCATTGTTTTTAGGTAGTTTTTAGTAAGTTCAAGCTACTTTTAGGGATGTTTTCATTAGTTTTTATGTTAAATTCACATTTCTGGACTTTACTATGAGTTTGTGTGTTTTTCTGTGATTTCAGGTAAATTCTGGCTGAAATTGAGGGACTTGAGCAAAACTCTGAAAAAGGCTGACAAAAGGACTGCTGATGCTGTTAGAATCTGACCTCCCTGCACTCGAAATGGATTTTCTGGAGGTACAGAACTCCAATTGGCGCGCTCTCAACGGCGTTGGAAAGTAGACATCCAGAGCTTTCCAGCAATATATAATAGTCCATACTTTATTTGGAAATTGACGACGTAACTTGGCGTTGAACGCCAAGTACATGCTGCTGTCTGGAGTTAAACGCCAGAAAAACGTCATGA
>NC_029774.3:99885792-99891623 GCF_000817695.3 Arachis duranensis | reverse complement strand
GCGGGAACCAACCGGTGATTAGCCGTACTGTGACAGAGTGCGTGAGCATTAGTTTTCACTGCGAGGATGGGATGTAGCCATCAGCCATGGGTGATGCCTCCAGACGATTAGCCGTGTGAGTGACAGCCGCATAGGATCATTTTCCCGAGAGGATTGAAAGTAGCCACCGCTGCTGGTGAACCCCTATACACAGCTTGCCATGGAAAGGAGTAAGAAGGATTGAGTTGAAGCAGTGGGAAAGCAGGCGTTCTTGAGCCATACAGTATCTCCATTCGCTTATCTGAAATTCCCACCAATGAATCTGCATAAGTACCCTATCCCTTTTATTATTTCTATTTTCTTATTTCTAGTTTCGAAAACCCATAAACCAATTTAATCTACCTAATTGAGATTTACAAGGTGACCATAGCTTGCTTCATACCAACAATCTCTGTGGGATCGACCCTTACTCGCGTAAGGTTTATTACTTGGACGACCCAGTACACTTGCTGGTTAGTTGAACGGAGTTGTGTCCACTCGTGCCAATTTCAAATTCCATAAAAGTACAACTTAAAGAAAAGTGAATCACAATTTCATCCACCATGTAGAAACTCCACCGTTGGAAAATACATAAGAGAAAAAGTTCTAGGCATGGCCGAATGGCCAACCTCCTAAAATGTGAAAAATGGAATAAGCTCCCTAATACAATAGTAAAAAGTGCTATTTATACTAAACTAGTTACTAGGGATTACAAAAAATAGGTAACTAAGTGTAGATAGTGCAGAAATCCACTTCCGGGGCCTACTTGGTGTGTATTTGGGCTGAGCTTTGAAGCTTTCACGTGCATAGGCCATTCTTGGAGATAAATGCCAGCTTGAATGTCAGTTTTGGCGTTTAACTCCAGTTCTGGTGCCAGTTCTTGCATTTAACGCCAAAAAGGGGTCTCTGTTGGGCGTTTGGACGATAGTTTGGGCCATCAAATCTCGAGCAAAGTATGGAATATTATACATTGCTGGAAAGCCCAAGATGTCTATTTTCCAACACAATTGAGAGCGCACCAATTAGGCTTCTGTAGCTCTAGAAAATCCACTTCGAGTGTAGGAGGGTCAGAATCCAACAACATCTGCAGTCCTTTCTCAGCCTCTGAATCAGACTTTTGCTCAGGTCCCTCAATTTCAGTCCGAAAATACCTGAAATTATAGAAAAACACACAAACTTATAGTAAAGTCCAGAAATGTGATTTTTGTATAAAAACTAATAAAAATATAATAAAAAGTAACTAAAACATACTAAAAACTACCTAAAAATAATGCCAAAAAGCGTATAAATTATCCGCTCATCACAACACCAAACTTAAATTGTTGCTTGTCCCCAAGCAACCAAAAACAAAATAGGATAAAAAGAAGAGAATATACAATAAATTTCAAAATATCAATGAAGCTTAGTTCTAATTAGATGAGCGGGACTAGTAGCTTTTTGCTTCTGAACAGTTTTGGCATCTCACTTTATCCTTTGAAGTTCATAATGATTGGCATCCATAGGAACTCAGAATTCAGATAGAGTTATTGATTCTCCTAGTTTAGTATGTTGATTTTTGAACACAGCTACTTATGAGTCTTGGCCGTGACCCTAAGCATTTTGTTTTCCAGTATTACCACCGGATACATAAATGCCACAGACACATAACTGGGTGAACCTTTTCAAATTGTGACTCAGCTTTGCTAGAGTCCCCAGTTAGAGGTGCCTAGAGTTCTTAAGCACACTCTTTTTGCTTTGGATCACGACTTTAACCACTCAGTCTCAAGCTTTTCACTTGGACCTTCATAACACAAGCACATGGTTAGGGACAGCTTGATTTAGCCACTTAGGCCAGGATTTTATCCCTTTGGGTCCTCTTATCCACTGATGCTCAAAGCCTTGGATCCTCTTTACCCTTGCCTTTTAGTTTAAAAGGTTACTGACCTTTTGCTCTTGCCTTTTGGTTTAAAGAGCTATTGGCTTTTTCTACTTGCTTTTTCTTTTTCTTTCTTTTTCTTTATTTTTTGCATTTTTTTTCGCAAGCTTTGTTTTTCACTGCTTTTTCTTGCTTCAAGAATCAATTTTATGATTTTTCAGATTATCAATAACATTTCTCTTTTTTCGTTATTCTTTCAAGAGCCAACAATTTTAACATTCATAAACTCCACTATAAAAAATATGCACTGTTCAAGCATTCATTCAGAAAACAAAAAGTATTGCCACCAAATCAACGTAATTAAACTAATTTCAAGATAAAATTTGAAATTCATGTACTTCTTGTTCTTTTGCAAATAGAAACATTTTTCATTTAAGAAAGGTAAAAGATTCATGGAAAATTCATAGCTTTAAGACATAGACACTAAATACTAATGATCATGTAATGAAGACACAAATATAGTCAAAACATAAAGCATAGGAAACGAAAAACAGAAGAACAAATAACAAGGAAATTAAAGACGGGTCCACCTTAGTGACGGCGGCTAGTTCTTCCTCTTGATGACCCTATGGAGTGCTTTTGGTTCTCCATCTTTAGTTGCTCCATGTTGGAACTCAAATATCCTAAAGAGGTGTTGAGTTGCTTGATGAGCGGATAATTTATACGCTTTTTGGCATTGTTTTTATGTAGTTTTTAGTATGTATTAGTTACTTTTTAGTATATTTTTATTAGTTTTTATGCAAAAATCACATTTCTGGACTTTACTATGAATTTGTGTATTTTTCTGTTATTTCAGGTATTTTCTAGCTGAAATTGAGGGACCTAAGCAAAAATCTGATTCAGATGCTGAGAAAGGACTGCAGATGCTGTTGGATTCTGTCCTCCCTGCACTCGAAGTGGATTTTCTGAAGCTACAGAAGCCCAATTGGCGCACTCTCAAATGCATTGGAAAGTACACATCTTGGGATTTCCAACAATGTATAATAGTCCATACTTTGCCCAAGATTTGATGGCCTAAACTGGCGTCCAAATGCCCACAAGAGACCCCTTTTCTGGCGTAAAATGCCAGAACTGGCACCAAAGCTGGAGTTAAACGCCCAAACTAGCACCAAAACTGGCGTTTGAACTCCAAGAAGAGCCTATGCACGTGAAAGCTTCAATGCTCAGCCTAAACACACACCAAGTGGGCCCCGGAAGTGGATTTCTGCACTATCAACTCATTTTCTATAAACCTAGTTTACTACTTTAGTATAAATAGCACTTTTTACTATTCTATTCACATCTTTGGACCACTTTTTGATCCTTCGATTAGGTCTTTGAACCCTATTTCGAATGTATTGTGCTATTTGGGGAGGCTGGCCATTTAGTCATGCCTAGACCTTGTTCTTATGTATTTTCCAACGGTGGAGTTTCTACACCTCACAGATTAAGGTGAGGAGCTCTGATATTCCTTGAGTATTAATGCAAGTATTATTGTTTTTCTATTCAATTCACGCCTACTTCTCCTCCAAGATATACTCTTGTACTTAATTCAGTTAAGTCAGAATGAAGGGGGACCCGTGACAATCACCCAATCTTCGTTACTCGCTTAGCCAAGATCCGCGTGCCTGACAACCACAAAGCGGTCTACATGATGTTCAATGTAGTCATTTGACGACAGCTGGAGTATACTCTCTTTGGTTTCTGACCCACGGATCTGAATCACCTCTCCTGACAATAGAGCATTCGAATCCGTGACATTAGAACCTTCGTGGTATAAGCTAGAATCAATTGGCAGCATTCTTGAGATTTGGAAAGTCTAAACCTTGTCTGTGGTATTCCGAGTAGGATCTGAGATGGGATGACTGTGACAAGCTTCAAACTCATTACTGTTGGGCGCAGTGACAGTGTGCAAAAGAATAAATGTATTCTATTCCGACATGATCGAGAATCGACAGCTGATTAGCCATGCGAAAAACCGTAGAGGACATATTTTCACTGAGAGGACGGATGGTAGCCATTGACAACAGTGATCTACCAACATATAGCTTGCCATGGAAGGGAGTACGCATGATTTGATGAGGACAATAGGAAAGCAGAGGTTCAGAGGCAACAAAGCATCTCTAAACACTTATCTGAAATTCCCACCAGAACTTATTTTATTTTTCGCTTTATTTATCTTTTAATTATCAAAATCTCATTACCATTTGAATCCGCCTGACTGAGATTTACAAGATGACCATAGCTTGCTTCAAGCCGTCAATCTCCGTGGGATCGACCCTTACTCACATAAGGTATTACTTGGACGACCCAGTGCACTTGCTGGTCAGGTGCGCGGAATTGTGAGAAAAGTGTGAAATCACAATTCTGAGGTGTGAAGAGGAGAGAGAGTGAGTTGGGGTAGGTGGGGATCCTGTGGGGTCGACAGATCCTGAGGTGTCAAGAATTTCTCATTCCTGCACCATTCTGGCATTTAAACGCCCTCTGTGTGCCATTTCTGGCATTTAACGCCAGCTCTGCTGCCTTTCCTAGCGTTAAACGCCAGTCTAGCTGCCATTTCTGGCATTTAATGCCCAGAATGCTGCCAGACTAAGCGTTAAATGCCCATTCTATTATCCTTACTGGCGCTTAATACTACCAGGCACCAGACACCCTTTTCAGGCATTAAACACCTGTCTGTCTGCCCATTATGGCGTTTAACGCCCAGAATGCTGCCATTTTGGGCATTAAACGCCCATTTTGCTATCCTTACTGGCGTTTAAACGCCAGTAAGCTCGTCCTCCAGGGTGTGCTATTGTTTTATGCTGTCTTTGATTCCTGCTTTAATTCTGCAGCTATTTTTGTGATTTCACATGATCATCAACATAAAGAAAACATAAACTAACAATGGAGAATAAAAAAGTAATTAACATAGATCATAAAATTGGATTGCCTCCCAATAAGCACTTCTTTAATGTCAATAGCTTGACACGAAGCTCTTATAGAGCTTCACAGATGCTCAGAGCAGGATTGTGGCCTCCCAACACCAAACTTAGAGTTTAAATGTGGGGGCTCTGCTTGACTCTGTATGGAGAGAAGCTTTTCATGCTTCCTCTCCATGGTTACAGAGGAAGATCCTTGAGCCTTAAACACAAGGTAGTCCTCATTCAATTGAAGGACTAACTCTCCTCTGTCCACAGCAATTACAGCCCTTGCTGTGGCTAGGAAGGGTCTTCCAAGGATGATGGATTCATCCTCCTCCTTCCCAGTGTCCAGGATTATGAAGTCAGCAGGGATGTAGAAGCCTTCAACCTTCACTAAGGCATCCTCTACAAGTCCATAAGCCTGTTTCATTGATTTGTCTGCCATCTCTAGTGAGATTCTTGCAGCTTGTACGTTGAAGATTCCTAGTTTCTCCATTACAGAGTGTGGCATGAGGTTTATACCTGATGAGCGGATAATTTGTACGCTTTTTGGCACTGTTTTTAGTATGTTTTTAGTATGATCTAGTTAGTTTTTAGTATATTTTTATTAGTTTTTAGTTAAAATTCACTTTTCTGGACTTTACTATGAGTTTGTGTGTTTTTCTGTGATTTCAGGTATTTTCTGGCTGAAATTGAGGGACCTGAGCAAAAATCTGATTCAGAGACTAAAAAGGACTGCAGATGCTGTTGGATTCTGACCTCCCTGCACTCGAAGTGATTTTCTGGAGCTACAGAAGCCCAATTGGCGCGCTCTCAACGGCGTTGGAAAGTAGACATCCTGGGCTTTCCAGAAATATATGATAGTCCATAATTTGCCCAAGATTTGATGGCCCAATCCGGCGTTCAAAGTCACCCTCAGAATTTCCAGCGTTAAGCACCGGAACTGGCACAAGGATGGGAGTTAAACGCCCAAACTGGCACAAAAGCTGGCGTTTAACTCCAAGAAGAGTCTCTAC
>NC_029774.3:99885438-99885692 GCF_000817695.3 Arachis duranensis | reverse complement strand
TGTCATTTACTCATCTTTGTAAACCCTAGGCTACTAGTTCTCTATAAGTAGGACCTTTTACTATTGTATTTTCATCTTCTGATCTTTGGAATCTTTTTTTCTTTAGATCTTTTGATCACGTTTGGAGGCTGGCCTCACGGCCATGCCTAGACCTTGTTCTTATGTATTTTCAACGGTGGAGTTTCTACACACCATAGATTAAGGTGTGGAGCTCTGCTGTACCTCGAGTATTAATGCAATTACTATTGTTCTTC
>NC_029774.3:99885022-99885248 GCF_000817695.3 Arachis duranensis | reverse complement strand
TTTGCCATGGAAAGGAGTAAGAAGGATTGGATGAAGACAGTAGGAAAGCAGAGAGACGGAAGGGACCAAGCATCTTCATACGCTTATCTGAAATTCTCACCAATGAATTGCATAAGTATCTCTATCTTTATCTTTATGTTTTATTCATCATTCATAACCATTTGAGTTTGCCTGACTAAGATTTACAAGGTGACCATAGCTTGCTTCATACCAACAATCTCCGTGG
>NC_029774.3:99882603-99884880 GCF_000817695.3 Arachis duranensis | reverse complement strand
CTTTATTTTCTTTTCCACTTAATTTTCGAAAAAGCACAAAAAATTACAAAATCATAAAATCCAAAAATTTCTTGTTTGAGTCTAGAGTCTCATTTTAAGTTTGGTGTCAATTGCATGTTTCTGTTCTTCTTGCATTCAATCATGTGTCTTAAGTGATCTTCAAGATGTTCTTGATGATTTCATTGCTCTGATCCTAAAGTTCTCTTGACTTGAGTGTTTTGTTGTTTCTCATATGCATTCTCATTTTGTTAGTGTCAGTAGTATACAAACTGCTAAGTTTGGTGTCTTGCATGCATTGTTATTTGATTTTAGTTGCATTTTGATTATTCCTCATTATTAAAAATCCAAAAATATTCTTAATTTGTGTCTTTTCAAGTCAATAATACAGAGAATTGAAGATTCAGAACATACAGCAGAGGAAGTACACAGAAAAAGCTGGGCGTTCAAAACGCCCAGTGAAGAAGGTCAAACTGGCGTTTAAACGCCAGCCAGGGTGCCTGGCTGGGCGTTTAACGCCCAAAAGGGTAGTAGTTTGGGCGTTAAACGCCAGAATGTGCACCATTCTGGGCGTTTAATGCCAGGATGGCACAAAAAGGAAGATTTTGTTTTCAAATCAAATTTTTTTTAAGTTTTCAAAATTTTTCAAAATCAATTTCTTTCCATTTTCAAAAATACTTGCTCTCAATTAATGATTTGATTCAACATTTCAAGTATGTTGCCTTTTCTGTTGAGAAAGGTTTAATGTTTGAATCATATCTTTTCTTGATAGCCAAGTCATTAATTTTCAAAATCAAATCTTTTTAAAAAATGTTTTTCAAATCATATCTTTTTAATCACATCTTTTTCAAAAATAGTTTTCAATCAAATCTTTTTGATTTCTAATTTCAAAATCTTTTTCAAAAATCACTTGATTTCTTTTCCACTCTTGGTTTTCGAAAATCAATTAGTGTTTTTCAAAATGTTTTCAAAATCTTTCACTTAATTTTCGAACACTACTTCCCCCCTTTTCACATCCTTCTATTTATGGACTAACACTATTCCCTAATGCACAATTCGAACTCCATCTTCTTTGATAAGTTCGAATTTTGTGCTTCTGCCTTCTATTTTTCTTTTCCTCTGACACCTCAAGGAATCTCTATACTGTGACATAGAAGATTCTATATTTCCTTGTCTTCTTCTCTTTCATATGAGCAGAAGCAGAGACAAAAGCATTCTTGTTGAGGCTGATCCTGAACCTGAAAAGACCTTGAAGCGAAAGCTAAGAGAAGCTAAGGCACAATTCTCTGTAGAGGACCTAACAGAAATCTTCAAAGAAGAAGAACACATGGCAGCCGAAGACAACAACAATGCCAACAATGCAAGGAAGGTGCTGGGTGACTTTACTGCACCTACTTCCGACTTCTATGGGAGAAGCATCTCTATCCCTGCCATTGGAGCAAACAACTTTGAGCTTAAGCCTCAATTAGTTTCTCTACTGCAACAGAATTGTAAGTTCCATGGACTTCCATTGGAAGATCCTCATTAGTTTTAGCTGAATTCTTGCAAATCTGTGACACTGTCAAGACTAATGGGGTTGACCCTGAGGTCTACAGACTTATGCTATTCCCTTTTGCTGTAAGAGACAGAGCTAGAATATGGTTGGACTCACAACCTAAAGAAAGCCTAAACTCTTGGGAGAAGCTAGTCAATGCCTTCCTGGCAAAGTTCTTTCCACCTCAAAAATTGAGTAAGCTTAGAGTGGAAGTCCAAACCTTCAGACAGAAGGAAGGAGAATCCCTCTATGAAGCTTGGGAAAGATACAAACAATTAATCAGAAAGTGTCCCTCTGATATGCTTTCTGAATGGAGCATCATAGGTATCTTCTATGATGGTCTGTCTGAACTGTCCAAGATGTCTTTGGATAGCTCTGCTGGAGGATCTCTTCATCTGAAGAAGACGCCTACCAAAGCTCAAGAGCTGATTGAAATGGTTGCAAATAACCAATTCATGTACACTTCTGAAAGAAATCCTGTGAACAATGGGAAAAATCAGAAGAAAGGAGTTCTTGAGATTGACACTCTGAATGCCATATTGGCTCAGAACAAAATATTGACTCAGCAAGTCAATATGATTTCTCAAAGTCTGTCTGGAATGCAAAATGCATCAGGTAGTACTAAGGAAGCTTCATCTGAAGAAGAAGCTTATGATCCTGAAAACCCTTCAATGGAAGAGGTGAATTACATGGGAGAACCCTATGGAAACACCTACAATCCTTCATGGAGGAATCATCCAAATCTT
>NC_029774.3:99882078-99882572 GCF_000817695.3 Arachis duranensis | reverse complement strand
CTCTCATGGAAGGATCAACAGAGACCTCAACAAGGTTTCAACAATAATAATGGTGGAAGAAACAGGTTTAGCAATGGCAAGCCTTTTCCATCATCTTCTCAGCAACATACAGAGAGTTCTAAGCAGAACCACTCTGACTTAGCAACCATGGTCTCTGATCTAATCAAAACCACTCAAAGTTTCATGACTGAAACAAGGTCCTCCATTAGAAACTTGGAGGGACAAGTGGGTCAGCTGAGCAAGAAAATTACTGAACTTCCTCCTAGTACTCTTCCAAGCAATACAGAAGAAAATCCAAAAGGAGAGTGCAAAGCCATCAACATGGCCGAATTAGGAGAGGAGGAAGAGGCAGTGAACGCCACTGAGGAAGACCTCAATGGACGTCCACTGGCCTCTAATGCGTTCCCCAATGAGGAATCATGGGAATCTGAGGCTCAAAATGAGACCATAGAGATTCCATTGGACTTACTTCTGCCATTCATGAGCTCTGATGA
>NC_029774.3:99881224-99881664 GCF_000817695.3 Arachis duranensis | reverse complement strand
CATGGAGAGGAAGCATGAAGAGCTTCTCTCAAAACAGAGTCAAACAGAGCCCCCACAGTCAAACTCTAAGTTTGGTGTTGGGAGGCCACAACCAACTTCTAAGTTTGGTGTTGAACCCCCACATTCAAACTCTAAGTTTGGTGTTGGGAGATTCCAACGTTGCTCTGAGCATCTGTGAGGCTCCATGAGAGCCCTCTGTCAAGCTACTGACATTAAAGAAGCGCTTGTTGGGAGGCAACCCAATGTTATATTTTATCTATTTTCCTTTGTTATTTTATGTTTTCTGTAGGTTGATGATCATGAGAAGTCACAAAATCAATTGAAAAAGCAAAAACAGAATGAAAAACAGAAAGAAAAATAACACACCTTGGAGGAAGATCTTGCTGGCGTTTAAACGCCAGTAAGGCTAGCAGATGGGCGTTTAACGCCCAGTCTGGCAC
>NC_029774.3:99880590-99881091 GCF_000817695.3 Arachis duranensis | reverse complement strand
GGCACCAGCCCGGCGTTTAACGCCAGAATTGGCACAAAGAGCAATTTTGCTCGCCACTTGGTGCATGGATGACTTTTCCTTGACACCTCAGGATCTGTGGACCCCACAGGATCCCCACCTATCCCACCACTCTCTCTCTTCTTCACCCATTCACCAATCACCTCAACACCTCTTCCCCAAAAACCCTTCACCTATCAATTCCCATCTTTCTTTTCACCACTCACATCCATCCTTCATAAAACCCCACCTACCCCACCATTCAAATTCAAACCACTTTCCCTCCCATACCCACCCATACATGACCGAACCATAACCCTCCCCCACTCCTATATAAACCCTTCTTCACTCCTTCATTTTCACACAACCTAAACACTACTTCTCCCCCTTTTGGCCGAACCACAAGGCCGTGTCCATCTCCTCTATTTCTTCTTCTTCTACTCTCTTCTTTTCTCTTTTGCTCGAGGACGAGCAAACCTTTTAAGTTTGGTGTGGTAAAAGCAT
>NC_029774.3:99879726-99880303 GCF_000817695.3 Arachis duranensis | reverse complement strand
TCTTAATGGTTCAAGAGTTCTATGCCAATGCATGGATCACCAAGAACCATGATCAAAGTGTGAACCCAGACCCAAAGAATTGGCTTACAATGGTTTGGGGGAAATGCTTGGATTTTAGTCCGGAAAATGTAAAGTTGGCATTCAACTTGCCCATGATGCAAGGAGATGAACATCCTTACACTAGAAGGGTCAACTTTGATCAAAGGTTGGACCAAGTCCTCACAGTCATTTGTGAAGAGGGCGCCCAATGGAAGAGAGATTCAAGAGGGAAGCCAGTTCAATTGAGAAGGCATGACCTCAAGCCTGTGGCTAGGGGATGGTTGGAGTTTATCCAACGCTCAATCATTCCCACTAGCAACTGGTCCGAAGTTACTATAGACCGGGCCATCATGATCCATAGCATCATGATTGGAGAAGAAGTAGAAGTTCATGAGGTTATATCCCAAGAACTTTATAAGGTGGCAGACAAGTCCTCTACCTTGGCAAGGTTAGCCTTTCCTCATCTCATTTGTCACCTCTGTTACTCAGTTGGAATTGATATAGAGGGAGACACCCTCATTGATGAGGACAAGCCCAT
>NC_029774.3:99878543-99879432 GCF_000817695.3 Arachis duranensis | reverse complement strand
CTTCAAGAGGAAGAACAAGCCGCCATCACTAAGGTGGACCCGTTCTTTAATTTCCTTGTTCCTTATTTTCTGTTTTTTGAAAATTATGCTTATGTTTAGCTATGTTTGTGTCTTGTGATCATTAGTGTCTTAGTTTCTATGCCTTAAAGTTATGAATGTCCTATGAATCAATCACCTCTCTTAAATGAAAAATGTTCTTAATTGAAAAAGAGAAGAATTGCATGAATTTTGAATTTTATAACAGTTTAATTAATTTGATGTGGTGGCAATACTTTTGTTTTCTGAATGTATGCTTAAACAGTGCATATGTATCTTGAATTTGTGGTTCATGAATGTTGGCTCTTGAAAGAATGATGAAAAAGGAGACATGTTACTGAGGATCTGAAAAATCATAAAAATGATTCTTGAAGCAAGAAAAAGCAGTGAATACAAAAAAAAGGAGAAAAACGAAAAAAAAAGAGGGAGAAAAGAAAACGGAAAAAAAAGAGAGAAAGAGAAAAAGAAAGAAATAAAGTTGTGATCCAAGGCAAAAAGAGTGTGCTTAAGAACCCTGGACACCTCTAATTGGGGACTCTAGCAAAGCTGAGTCACAATCTGAAAAGGTTCACCCAGTTATGTGTCTGTGGCATGTATGTATCCGGTGGTATTACTGGAAGACAAAGTGCTTTGGGCCACGACCAAGACTCAATAAGTAGCTGTGTTCAAGAATCATCATACTTAACTAGGAGAATCAATAACACTATCTGGATTGTGAGTTCCTAAAGAAGCCAATCATTCTGAATTTCAAAGGATAGAGTGAGATGCCAAAACTGTTCAGAGGCAAAAAGCTAAAAGCCCCGCTCATCTAATTAATACTGATCTTCATAGATGTTTTTGGAATTCATTGCAT
>NC_029774.3:99843270-99877709 GCF_000817695.3 Arachis duranensis | reverse complement strand
GATTCTATTCTGGCCTGATTGAGAACCGACAGATGGATAGCCGTGCCGTGACAGGGTGCGTTGAACATTTTCACTGAGAGGATGGGAGGTAGCCACTGACAACGGTGAAACCCTTGCATACAGTTTGCCATGGAAAGGAGTAAGAAGGATTGGATGAAGACAGTAGGAAAGCAGAGAGACGGAAGGGACCAAGCATCTTCATACGCTTATCTGAAATTCCCACCAATGAATTGCATAAGTATCTCTATCTTTATCTTTATGTTTTATTCATCATTCATAACCATTTGAGTTTGCCTGACTAAGATTTACAAGGTGACCATAGCTTGCTTCATACCAACAATCTCTGTGGGATCGACCCTTACTCGTGTAAGGTTTATTACTTGGACGACCCAGTACACTTGCTGGTTAGTTGTGCGAAGTTGTAGTGATCACAATTTCGTCCACCAATACCTGACCCCAGGTCACACAGAGCCTTCTCAAATGTCATGGTGCCTATAGTACAAGGTATTAAGAACCTTCCGGGATCCGGTTTCTTCTGAGGTATTTTCAACTGAACCAAGGCATTCAGCTCATTGATGAGCGATGGAGGTTTATCCTTCCAAGTCTCATTACCAAATAACTTGGTATTTAGCTTCATAATTGCTTCTAGATACTGAGCAACTTGCTCTTCAACAATATCTTCATCTTCTTCAGAGGAAGAGTACTTATCAGAGCTCATGAATGGCAATAGTAAGTTCAGTGGAATCTCTATGGTCTCTGTATGAGCCTCAGACTCCTTTGGTTCCCCATTAGGGAACTTTTTAGTGGTCAGTGGACGTCCATTGAGGTCTTTCTTACTGGAAATCACTGCCTTTTCCTCCTCTATATGTTCGGCCATTTGGTTATAGTTATGGCCTTGCACTCTCCATTTGGATTATCTTCTATATTGCTTGGGAGAGTACTATGAGGAGTTTCAGTAACTCTTTTACTCAGTTGACCCACTTGTGCCTCTAAATTTCTGATAAAGGACCTTGTTTCAGTCATGAAACTGACAGTGGCTTTAGATAGATTAGAGACTAAGTTTGCTAAGAGAGAGAGGCTCTGCTCAGAATTCTCTGTCTGTTGCTGAGAAGATGATGGAAAAGGCTTGCTATTGCCAAACCTATTTCTCCTACCATTATTATTATTGAAGCCTTGTTGAGACTTTTATTGATCCTTCCATGAGAAATTTGGATGATTTCTCCATGAAGGATTATAGGTATTTCCATAGGATTCTCCCATGTAATTCACCTCTTCCATTGCAGGATTCTCAGGGTCAAAAGCTTCTCCTTCAGAAGAGGCTTCTTTAGTACTACCGGATGCAGCTTGTAATCCAGTCAGATTCTGAAAAATCATATTGACTTGCTGAGTCAATATTTTATTCTAAGCCAATATGGCATTCAGAGTATCAATTTCAAGAACTTCTTTCTTCTGAGTCATCCCATTATTCACAGGATTTCTTTCAGAAGTGTACATGAACTAGTTATCTGAAACCATCTCAATGAGTTCCTGAGCTTTTGCAGGTGTTTTCAGATGAAGAGATCCACCAGCAGAATGGTCCCATGACATCTTGTACAATTCAAATAGACCATCATAGAATATACATATGATGCTCCATTTTGGAAGCATGTTAGAAGGACATCTTTTGGTTAATTGCTTGTATCTTTCTCAAGCTTCATAGAGAGATTCGCCTTCCTTCTATCTGAAGGTTTGGACTTCTACTCTAAGCTTGCTCATCTTTTGAGGTAGAAAGAATTTGGTCAAGAAAGCATTGACCAACTTATCCCAAGAGTTCAGGCTTTCTCTAGGTTGTGAGTCCAACCATATCCTAGCTCTGTCTCTTACAGCAAAGGAGAAAAGCATAAGTCTGTAGACCTCGCGATTAACCCCATTGGTCTTAACAGTATCACAGATCTGCAAGAATTCAGCTAAGAACTGATGAGGATCTTCCGATGGAAGTCCATGAAACTTGTAATTCTGCTGCATTAGAGAAACTAATTAAGGCTTAAGCTCAAAGTTGTTTGCTCTAATTGTAGGAATTGAGATGCTTCTTCCATAGAAGTTGGAAGTTAGTGCAGTATAGTCACCAAGCATCTTCCTTGCATCTCTGGCATTGTTGTTGGGTTCGACTGCCATGTCTGCTTCTTTTTCGAAATTTTCTATAAGGTCCTCTTCGGAGTGTTGTGCTTTAGCTTCTCTTAGCTTCCTTTTCAGAGTCCTTTCAGGTTTAGAATAAGCTTCAACAAGAATGTCTTTATCCCTGTTTCTGCTCATATGAAAAAGAAGATAACAAAGGGAGTAGTGGAATACTCTATGTCACAGTATAGAGATTCCTTAAGGTGTCAGAAGAAAAGAAGAATAGAGGAATGAGGTAGAGAGAGAATAAGAAGAATTCGAATACAGAGGGAGAGAGAGGGTTCGAATTATAAGTAGAAGGAAAGTGTTAGCAGATAAATAGAAGGAGATGAGAGAGAGAGTATTCAAAAATTAAAACTAAAATAATTAGTTAATTAAAAAGATTTTTGAAAAAGTGGTTAGTGATTTTCAAAAATTGGAAGTGGAAAAGTGGTTAGGTGGTTTTAAAAAAGATAAGAAATAGTAATTAGTTGAAAAAGTTTTGAAAATAATTTTGAAAAGATAAGAAGTTAGAAAAAGATTTTGAAATGAAAATTTTAAAAAGATATTATTGAAATTTATTTTGAAAAAAGAGTTAAAAAGATTTGATTTTTAAAATTAAAGTTGATGACTTGACTAACAAGAAATTAAAAGATATGATTCTAAAATTCAAAGATTGAACCTTTCTTAACAAGAAAGTAACAAGCTTAAAATTTTGAATCAAAACATTAATTGTTAGCAAGGATTTTCGAAATATGAGATAAGATTAAGAAAAAGATTTTTGAAAAATTAGTTTGAAAATTTTCAAAAAAAATTGAAAGATGAATGTTTAAAATATGTTTGATGCAAAAAGTTATGAATTAAAACATGAAAAATTGAAAAAATTCGAATTGGGAACAAAATTACCTCCCTTGTGTTATCCTGGCGCTAAACGCCCAAAATGCTATCCATTCTGGCGTTTAACGCCCACTTGACTACCTCTTTGGGCGTTTAACGCCCAGCCAGATACCCTGCCCCAGCCAGATACCCTAGCTGGTGTTAAACGCAAGGAATCCTTCTTTACTGAGCATTTTTCTAAACGCCCATAATGTTGCCATTTCTGGCATTATACGCCCAAAATGATACCTTTACTGGCGTTAAACGCCCAGAATGAAAGCCATTCTGGCGTTTAACGCCCAAAATGCCTCTTTACTGGTGTCTTAACGCTAGTGAGCTCTTTTTCTCTGTTATTCCTCTGCTTTATGTTCTGATCCTCCATTTCTCTGTATTATTTACTGAAAATATATATACATTTTTTTAATATATATATATACATTTTTTTAATTTGAAATTTTGACTTGACTAACAAGAAACAACTAAATTTTAAAATTTTTTTAACCAAGTCAACTCAAAATTTTGAAAATTATGAGAAGAAAAAGGCAAAGATATTTTTTTACTTTTAAATTTTGAATGAGGAGAGAGAAAAATAACAAAATGAAACAAAACATAAAATTTTAAGATCAAAACAAATAATGTACGCAAGAACACTTTGAATGTCAAGATGAACACCAAGAACACTTTGAAGATCATGATGAACATCAAGAACATATTTCTAAAAATTTTTAAGAAAAGAAAGACATGCAAGACACCAAACTTAGAAATTTTTAATGTTTAGACACTATGAATTTGAAAATGCACAAGAAAAGACACAAAACAAGAAAATTTGAAGATCAAATAAGGAAAATCATCAAGAACAACTTGAAGATCAAGAAAGAACACATGATGAATTTTCAAAAATTTAAAAAAAAATTAAAAACATGCAGTTGACACCAAACTTAAAATTTGACACTAGACTCAAACAAGAAACACAATTTTGTTTTTGCTTTTTATGATTTTATTAAATTTTTTTTGTATTTTTCAAAAATAAAAATAAAAAGCTTAAACATAAAATAAAATTACCCAATCTAAGCAACAAGATGAACCGTCAGTTGTCCAAACTCGAACAATCCCCGGCAACGGCGTCAAAAACTTGGTGCACGAAATTATAATCACACTTTTGCAACTCCGCACAATTAACCAGCAACTGCACTAGGTCGTCCAAGTAATAAAACCTTACGCGAGTAAGGGTCGATCCCACAGAGATTGTCGGCTTGAAGCAAGCTATGGTAATCCTGTAAATCTAAGTCAGGCGGATTCAAATGGGTATGAGGTTTTGATAATTGAAAGATAAATAAAACATAAAATAAAATAAAGATACTTATGTAATTCATTGGTGGGAATTTCAGATAAGCGTTTGGAGATGCTTTGTTGCTTCTGAACCTCTGCTTTCCTATTGTCTTCATCAAATCATGCGTGCTCCCTTCCATGGCAAGCTATATGTTGGTGGATCACCGTTGTCAACGGCTACCATCTGTCCTCTCAGTGAAAATGGTTCAGGTACGGTTTTTGCACGGCTAATCATCTGTCGCTTCTCACTTGTGTCGGAATAGGATCTCTCTATCCTTTTGCGCACTGTCACTGCGCCCAACATTCGCGAATTTGAAGCTCGTCACAGTCATCCCATCCCAGATCCTACTCGAAATACCACATACAAGGTTTAGAATTTATGGATATCAGGAATGCTGCTAATTGGTTCTAGCCTATACCACGAAGGTTCTAATCTCACGGATTCGAATGCTCTGTTGTCAGGAGAGGCGAGTCAAATCCGTGAATCCGAGACCCAAGAGACTATACTCTAGCTATCGTCCAATGACTACGTTGAACATCAAGTAGACCGCTTGTGGTTGTCAGGCACGCGGATCTTGGCTAAACGAGTAACAAAGATAGTGAGTGATTATCACGGGTCACCCCTTCATTCTGACTTAACTGAATTAAGTACGAGAGTGTATCTTGGAGAAGAAGTAAGCGTGAATTGAAAGAGAAACAATAGTACTTGCATTAATTCATAAAGAACAGCAGAGCTCCGCACCTTAATCTATGAGGTGTAGAAACTCCACCGTTGGAAAATACATAAGAGAAAAAGGTCTAGGCATGGCCGAATGGCCAGCCTCCTAAAATGTAAAAAATGGCATAAGCTCTCTAATACAATAGTAAAAAGTGCTATTTATACTAATCCAGTTACTAGGGATTACAGAAAATAAGTAACTAAGTGCAGATAGTGCAGAAATCCACTTCTGGGGCCCACTTGGTGTGTATTTGGGCTGAGCTTTGAAGCTTTCACGTGCATAGGCCATTCTTGGAGTTAAACGCCAGCTTGGATGCCAGTTTTGGCGTTTAACTCCAGTTCTAGTGCTAGTTCCGGCGTTTAACGCCAAAAATGGGGTCTCTGGTTGGCATTTGGACGCCAGTTTGGGCCGTCAAATCTCGAGAAAAGTGTGGACTATTATACATTGCTGGAAAAGACCAAGATGTCTACTTTCCAACACAATTACGAGCCCGCCAATTAGGCTTCTGTATCGCCAGGAAATCCACTTCGAGTGCAGGAGGGTCAGAATCCAACAACATCTGCAGTCCTTTCTCAGCCTCTGAATCAGACTTTTACTCAGGTCCCTCAATTTCAGCCAGAAAATACCTGAAATTACAGAAAAATACACAAACTCATAGTAAAGTCCAGAAATGCTATTTTTGCATAAAAACTAATAAAAATATAATAAAAAGTAACTAAAACATACTAAAAACTACCTAAAAACAATGCCAAAAAGCGTATAAATTATCCGCTCATCAGCTCTCTTATGTACTTAACTTCCTCTAGACCCGATATTGTGCAAAGTGTTGGAATGTGTTCAAGATTCCAATCTAAACCAAAAGAGTCTCATCTTTCTGCCATTAAGAGGATCATTAGATATGTTCATGGCACATCCAATTTTGGTCTTTGGTATCCTAAGATTGATGATTTTTCTGCAGTTAGTTATTGTGATACAGATTTTATCGGTAATAGAGTTGATAGAAAGAGCACATCAGGCTTATGTTGCTTCCTTGGAAAGTCTTTGAATGTATGGTCAAGTAAGAAGCATCCAACAGTGGCTTTATCCACTGCAGAGGCTGAGTATATAGCTGCTTCTTCATGTTGTTTTCAGCTTATGTGGTTAAAAACACAACTTGCTGATTACAAATTAATTGCTGAAAATATTCTCTTGTTGTTTGATAATATGAGTGCCATTAATATTTCTAAAAATCCAGTTTTGCACTCTAGGACTAAACATATTGAAGTGAAATTTTACTCAATAAGAAAACATGTTCAAAAAGGGGATATTAGCATTCAATTTGTTAAATCAGAGGAGCAATTAGCTGATATTTTCACTAAACCACTAGTTGAGGATAGATTTTGCATGCTCAGGACTAGTCTAAGGATTTTAAGCCATGATTCATTGTTTGAAAATTGCTTATGGGTTTGTTAAGTTTTTGTCTTACAGGTTCAGATGAGACAATTCTGGGCAGAAGAAGAACCATCACTCTGAACTTTATCTTCTAGGATCTGAACCTTCTTGGAATAGGATTCTAAAATTTTTTTCCAAGATCACTTTTAACTTGCTGCAATTGCAAACCTATTCATGAATCGTGCATGTGTTTTTTACATTTCTCATTATCATCATTTCAATTTCCAAAAAAAAACCTGCAACTTCTGTTTTAATTGTGCTAATGTCTTGTTTGAGAATTTTATTTTGCAGGTCAAAGAGACATTTGTTGGATAAAAAATGAGAGATATGGATTTTGCAATGTAAAAATGGACATGGACCATGCTTGAATCTTATTACACATGAGGTTCCTTTTGTTTTCTGAAACCTTTAAGTAATATGAAACTCTTTTTGGTCCTAATGAGTTTTTACCAAGAATTGGTCTTTGCACATTGTGAGTTTTGTTATATAACTATGGTGTTGCTGGTTGAAATATGATCTTTATTTCTCTTTCGAATTTTTTTTCAAGACGCAACATTTAGTTCTTATATGCCTCTAACACACTCTTTTGCAGGTTCTATTTTTTGTTTTATTTTTCTCACCTTGATGAAAAAAAAGGAGAAAAATGTATATATGAGGCTTGATAAAGCATAAGGCTTATTGAGATTATTGGATATTATTTTTTATTAGTATTGTGTTTATGAACTAAACTTGTTTGACTTGTGTTTGTGAGCTGAACTTGGTTGACTTTAAGTCATTTGGACTTTATATTGTGCTGGTGAATTGTTGCTTACATGGTGCCATATTTTACAATATGTGCTTGTATGGATTGTTAGTGCTTGTATGGATTATTATACTTTCGTGCAAACATAGAATTGTATATAAGCATGTATATATATTGGATTATGTGTTGGCAGTATTGTCTGTGTCCTCAGGTTTAGCGATAAGCATACATTAAGGGGGAGCAACTCATATAAAAGAAAGGGGGAGCACATCAAGTCAATCTAGTATCATCAAAGGGAAGTCTCTGAACCTTACATTAACTCTTCCACCCTTGATGACAAATAGGGGAGTAGTTGTATGTATGAATTGAATTTATTTATATGAATTGAATTTAGTAGCATACGAATTTTGCTAATTTTGCTGCTGCTATGAACTATGGTTGCTTTACATGATTTGTTGCTATTTTGCCATTATTAGTCATTGATCCTCTGTTCTGTTTAATTTCTGAGCAGTTTTGAACTGGACATTTGTTAAAATTGCTGTTATGATCTGTTCAGTATTAGGCTGGTTTTTAGTTGCTGTTTGTGTACAATCCCTTAGTCATGAAGAATTGAGTGTTGTACTTCATAGTGTCCTCTATAAGAATAATGTAAATAGGAAGGAAGAGATTAGCACAAATCTAGGGGGAGCAACTCTTGAAAAGAAGAAGGGGAGCAACACAAAAGTAAGTAACATCATTCAAAGGGAAGTTTCTTAACTTTGTTCAAATTCAATTCCTTTTTATTAATGTTTTGATTATGTTTGTCATCAAGGAGGAGATTGTTGAGTTAAGAAATTAACTAACATAATTGATGATAAACATTAATTTTATTGGGCTAACTACCCAATTAGTTTTGATGATTTTGTTCTAAGTGATGCAGGCTAAAATTCAATAATGCAACAGCCCAAATAAATGGAACAAAAATCTGAAGATTTCATAGCATGCTACACTTACAAATAAAGTCCAAATTAATTTAGAATAAAGAAATATAGTTGCAACAGCCCAATATGATGGAAATTAAACCAGAAATAAAAAGGGTTACAAAACTCTAAAAGCCCAAGGTTGTTAAGTAATAGAATTAGTTGGGCTGAATGGAAACATATCTAACCCAAGTCCAAGTTGACTCCACCAAGATTCTCATCCAAGATTGAAGACTTCCCTCTCTCTACTTGCTTCGGCCGGCATCAGAACAAAAGAAAGAGAGCTTCGTTCCTTATTCATTTCATCAAAGAAGAAAGAAAGAGAAAGCTTAATAAAAAAAGCAAAGGTCTAATCACCCAAATCAAACCCGTCAAGATGAGTCAAAAGTTAAAGGTGATTTATTTCCATTTGCATGCATGTTAATTTCTTCACTTCTTCTCCAACTTTCTGCGATACCATTTTTGGTTAAATGAAGAAAGAAGTCTTTGATCTCCGCTGCTGTAAATCAATGGTTCACAAAGTTTCTTAGAGGCAAAGCATATTTTTAATGGTTTAGATTTAGGTTTTAGCACTGAACAAATTTCTCTTTGCTACTCAAATGTCTTCGGTCAAGAAAAAAGAAGACATTTTCAAAATCCCTGATTTAGGAATTAATGGAAGATAGTGAAAGGCTATGTTGGTAGCACACAGCTCGAGGAGTTGACTCTGAGGAGTGCATCTCAGCAACATGCAAGGAGATACAAAAAGAAAAATTGTTGTTCCTACTGAAGCAAGGAGAGATAACCAGTGTTTTGAGGTTTATGTTCTGAGAAGAGTTCTCTGAAGAAGTTCATCTACTTGGACAGTGCTTCCTAGTCAAAGAAGCATTCCGCCAGAATGAAGAACTGAATCGGAGGCTAACAAATCTGGTTTATCACATAGCAAAGAGATTGTTGAAGAGTCAATCTCCTTCATGTTTTACATATTGTAATTTTCTTTTTAATGTTTATCTTTCTGTAATTTCTTGAGGTAAAAGGCTGAATGAGTGAGTCATTGAAAGAGTCTAAGAGAGAAAAAGGCAGAGAGATACACATGAGTGAAAAGCCTAGAGTTATTTCAGATTTCTTTAGGTTGAGTCTGTGTCTTGTATCTTGTACCTGTGAGGTACCCCTTTCTTAGTTGGGTGAGCACTAAGAGCGAATAGTTAGGTATTAGCATAACCAAGTCAGGTTAGCTTAGAACTTTAGAGTGAAAGGATTGTGTCAATCCTGTGGAATTGGTGTATGTAATACTTTAACTATAGTGGAAATTCCACCACTGTTGTGGTAGAGACTGGATGTAGATTGCATTACACAAGGCAACTGAACTAGGAAACATGATGGTGTCAGCTTCTCTCTTTCCTGCTCTGTTCTGTTTTCTAATATTCATGAGACAAAAATAAATTGTCTTATAAATTTTTTGCTGTTGAGTTCAAACAGAATCAGAATTAAATGTTTGATTTAAAGGGTTATTTCAGTAACATAAAAGAAAGCCATAGATTCAACCCCCCTTCTCTAAGCCTTCTACAACCTTCAGTTTTGTACCAAAGATAAATAAAAAATAACTTACATTGTTTTAGTTTCTATTATGACTGATTTGATAGAATATTATACAAATTATTGAAAATTTAAATATATATTGACAAGCGAGACCTTGTATACAACTAGATATACTTTTATAGAGCTTAAAAATTGATATTTGTTGTGTACAAGTGTTTTTTTCTGCAAGATGGTGAGTTTATTCTTGGAATAGAGTTCAGTTCCAAAAAAGGTGTAGTCACGACAATAGGAATTACACCATTTCTAAGGGGGTCGATTACAAGGTCTTTGAGTCTGAGCCTTTGACGTTTTATGCGAAATGCATGCAATATGGTAGAGGTTGTAATTGGTTTATTTGGGCTAGTTTGATTTAGAGAAAATATTGTTGGAAAATTAGACGATTATATTGGAAGTCATACTTTTACGATGGATACAATTTTTCAAGACCATTCGAAACTAGATTCTGACACAATTGCAGATGCTATAAGGCCTTTAGTTGAAGCCAACCCTTCTATCAAGGTCTGAGTCGTGATTGCAGATGTTCAGTCAAAATTCAACTATACTAAGCTATCGTAAAGTGTGGTTGGCAAAGCAAAAGTTGATTGCAAAAATCTTTGGTGGATGGAAAGAAACTTCTTTCCCTTCTTTAGAATTTTTATGAAAGGTGATGGGCTAAGTTTATCCGGTGGTACTACATGAGTCCAAAAAAAAATGCCTTCTCATGCCCACTACCGTTTTGGCTGTTGCCACCTGCACCACCACGTGGGGAGTCATCGTTGCTGTCACCCGTGCTTCCGTCCTCATATCCCTCCTCCTCTTCATCCATTTTACTACATGTGTCTTTTCCACTTATCTTCTAGGCTCGTTCATTCAGGCGTGTATCAACCCTCTCATACGTGCAGCTAAAGCTACCATTAGGGCAACTACCGCTGAAATCTATAGACATTTGTTTAAGAGACTTGCCAGCATTATTAGGAACACGACAAGAACCACAAAAATTGCTTGAATCTGAACGGAACCTACCTGTGATTTGTCGTTATTCTATGATTGCAATTGCTGAGCATTGCTTGTCACCAGTATGAAAGGAATCCAAAATGGAAACCAAAATTGGTCTAGTCCTAACTCCAACAACCGAGATATTAAAGAACTTCTAACACTGCTTTTTTGTTGTTGCCATGGAACCTGTGGTAGGTAGTATGGTGGAGGAGGGTTGTACTGTGGTGGATAGTAGGGTGGGAACGATAGATAGTATGGTGGAAGAGGTGGATAGTGGAGAGGATCGTCTTGTGATAGAAGTGGATAGTGTGGTGGTAGTGCGATTGATATTGTGCAGGTGGTGGGTGCAGATAGTGTGGCTATGGGGTAGTGGTCATTGTGTCGGGGGTGGTTTTTGTGCATCAAACAGATTGACCCGAACTTTGTCACATACAGTCAAATGGCCACCAAACTCTCTTCTGTACTAATTAGTGTACTCAACCGTAGGTGTATAAGGATTCGTGTGAAAACTATCAATGATATAATGCTGTCAATTTATTTCCCACCTATTGAACCATTCACTGTGGACTTCTCTCCAGTCCATGTTCTGTTCCCCATCTAACTTGACATTGTGATGCTGTCTAGATCCTTTCCCAGACCAAGTAGAGGTTTTGGATAGCCAAATTATTGACGAACTTGATTAGTTGGGTGACATTTTATGATCTCAAAGTTGACCAAGGGGACAACAATGGTCCATATCTCATGATGAGCGTATACATCTTGTGGCATGTAATAGTGGATGTGGACGTAAAACTGTCATAGAAACTGCAGTACAATGTTATATCAACAGAGCATATGTTAACCACAGCAAGGATATTAATTGTTATTATAATTCAATATTTCGACTTATTACCGCTTGAGGTTGCTTATCATCAAGCATATGCCTAACATGTGCTACCATTATTGCTCTATGGTTCTGGCGTTGCCTCCAATTCACTACAAGAAAAAAGGCCTATGGCCACGCTTTTTTTTGCTACGTTTTAAAAGCGTGGCCAAAAGTGGTCTATGGCCACGCTTATGTGAGGGTGGCGTTTGAATAGAGATTTGGTCATGCTTTTTTTGCTACGCTTTAAAAGCGTGGCGAAAAGGGTCAATGACCACGCTTTTATGAGGGTGGCAGTTGATGCGAGATTTAGCCACGTTTTTTCTGCCACGCTTATAAAACGTAGCCATAGAGAGATTTTGGCACGCTTCCAAAGTGTGGCAACAGAAATTTATTATTGTGGCATTTCAGAAGCGTAGCCATTTCCTACAAGCCTTTTGGCACGCTTCAAAAGCGTGGCCAAAAGGTTCCCTCAGAAAAAAAAAATTAAAGAAGCTCGAATTAAACAAAAATGCTCCAGAGTTCAATTCTTCGTGATTCAAAGACTTAGAGAAAAAAAAGCCCTAGCTAACTCCTTCTTTGTGCCCTGCCCTAACTCCTCCTTCGAAAGCCCCAATGGCGACCACCAATCTCCGTTGTGCCTCACCGCTGCCCCCTTCGAAAGCCCTAGCTAACCCTTCTTCATTGTGCTCGCCTTAACCCTTCTTCAAAAGCCCTAACCCCTGCCCTCACCACGACGACAACACTCCAATGAAGTACCACTCGGACGACAGTCCGTGAAGAACGACGAAGCCCTCCCTTCCGCGCTGCCGCTCGCTTCCTGCTTCTTCGCTTCCGTGAAGAACGACAAAACCCTCCCTTCCACGTTGCCGCTCGCTTTCTAGCAGCCACCACGTCTTCCTCCACTCCTCCCTCCACTCTGCCACTCTCTGTTTGCATCATCAAGAATGGAGCATCTGACTTAGGTTGGTTCTTGATTTTTTTGTCTGATTTTTCACTGCTTCTATTTGTTTTTCTATTCTGTTCTTGAGTTAATTCTGGTTTGTTCCTAAGTATTTCAGTTCTTGATTTTTGTTATGATTTTTAATTTGTTTATGATTCTTGGTTGGCATATTTTCTGCACTTCTCTAGTATTCTCTTGGTTGAACTTCTTGGTTTTGATTTGAATGTTTGGTTCTTATTTCTTATTTTCTGCAGTTCTGGAACTCGAAGTACTATTTTATAAATTAAGAGAGTAATTCCAGTGTAAACTGGATTCAGGCTATTTCATGAAATTTCAACCTACTTTTTGAGCACTGAAACTTTAACTTTGGTTTTGGGTTGGTAGCTTGTTATGTTGTCCAAAGAACTAGGCTTGTGGTAATTTAGCTCTCAAGTCTGTCTTTGTCTTGTGGGTATTAGTTCATAAAGCTTTCTAATGTCCCTTTTCCAGTGTTTTCTTCTTTGCTTTCTTCCAATTTTGCTACTACTTAAGGAAATTGGATTTTGGTCAAATGTCCACTTTTATCTATATGTAGTAGTGTACACTGTTTGTTGTTCATGGTTACTTTGGTTAATTTTCTTTTAGCTAATTTGTTTTCTTTTTTTGGGGCCAGCTTTACGCGTATCAATATAATATGGGGCTTCTCTTGATTGAGAAAAAAGAGTGGAGCTCTAAGTATAATGAGCTGAATCAAGATTTGGCAGAAGTGAAAGATGCTCTTGAAAGAGAAAAATCTGCTCATTTAATTGCCATCTTTGAGGCAAAGAAGCGGGAAGAGCATCTGAGGAAGGCCTTGGGTGTTGAGAAAGAATGTGTGCTTGATGTAAGTTTTTTTAATTATTATATAAATACTGGTATTAGTGTTAATTCTTCTTTTTCAAAATAAAGAAAAGCATGATTCTTATATTAAAGCTTATTTGTGGAAACCATGATTATTCCTTTCTTATTTAATAATTAACAATTAACAATTACTGCTTGCAAATATGTAAACATTTTTGCATAAACAGCTAGAGAAGGTTGTGCGAGAAATGCGCTCAGAGCACGCAAATATTAAATTTTCTGCAAAGTCAAAGTTGGCGGAAGCAAATGCATTGGTTGCTAGCATTGAAGAGAAATCTTTAGAAGTAGAAGGAAATTTGCACTCTGCTAATGCCAAACTTGCAGAAATAAGCAGAAAGAGTTAAGAGATTGACAGAAAATCACACGATCTTGAGTCTCAAGAAGCTTTGCTTCGAAGGGATCACTAATCTCTGATTGCAGAGTACTCATGATAACTCTAAACTATTTGTTCTTAAAAGGTTTTTCTATTTTCTTATTGTAATATGTAGCTGTACTTCTTGTTTATAATGCATTATGATATGATTTGCAACAGGAAAGAAGTACATGAGAGTACTTTATCAAAGCAGAGAGAGGACTTGCGAGAATGGGAAAAGAAATTGCAGGAAGGGGAAGAGAGGCTAACCAAAGGTCAATAGATTTAAAAATATATCATCTTCCTTTGGTATTTTAGTTCTCTAGCCATAATTCCCCATTGTGCTCAATAGATTTAAATGTGAATGTCATCCTCCTTTGGTATTTCTTGCTTTCCTATACATTGGTAGGTAGCATCTTGTATCCATGAAATTGTTGAATGCTTTACACATATATCAAGCAAAACAGTTACATGTAATGTCTCAATTCAGAGCATGTAATTGGGTTAACCTTGCTGAGTGTCATTTTCCATCTGTAGCAAAGATCAGAACAAAGCTGAACCAAATTGCAGTTAAATTTCTTTGTTTTGCTTACAAAAAGGAGAAATGTATGGTTTGGTTTGTGATTTTGAGTATAAAGCCAGGCCATATAAATGCAGCAATTAAGCAGATTCAGTTTTAGTTTATTTAACCAAATATTTGGTGACACTAAATTCAGTTTCTTTATTTATTTTGACTTGCAGTATTAACTATTTAAGCTTTTTTCTCTTTTTTTGTCTTTAATTAAGAACTTGTCGAGTTTATTTAATTCTAGTTTTGATTATAATTTGCGTGGTGAGGGAGAAAGACAAAGGTGAGTTCAGTTGTAGACTTGTACGTTTTACCCTATGAAAAGTACTAAAAAGACGAAACGAGAGAATTAACGAGTGTACTATAGCTTTACAACGATGAAGGATGGATATGTATATGGATGGATCCTTTCAAGTTTCAATAATTAAGATAGAAAGGAAATTGAAATGTTTGTAGGTATGGGAATGTGTTCAAGAAGAGCATATTGGGAAGCAGTATGATAGCGTTGACGGAGGTGGAGGTGAACAAGGTGGTTCTGATGAACCAAGGGAACATGTTCATCCCTGCTGAGATCTAAAAAGCTGGGTTTAGGTATATACTTGATACTTTTGCTAAATGATTTTGATTGTATTGGCCTTTGATAAAATTCATGTACAGGAACTGCTTATATTCATGGCATGCATGCATCTGGAAATTTTGTTGTCATCATGGATGTTGATCTGTCGTACCATGTAAGTTTTGATGTTAACATGTAAATGACATATTGTAGTTATTATTTGTGATTAAATTTGGAACAAATAATGAAAAATAAGAGAAGAATTAAATGAACTTCATTTTTAGTTTAGAGAATTATTAGTAGCAGAATCGTGTTAACCTCTTCTTATTTATTTTTTTCCTTGTCTGATATGTTAGTTCTTCTGCAGCCAAAATATTTGCCAAAATTCATTAGGTAAGGGAAACTTTTAATAAGTCGTTTCTCACTTTTTCGTTAACTGCCTATGCCATCTTTAATTAAATAGTTAATTTTATTCCTGTTTGTTTCGCCCTTCTTTTTTATTCTGGTGTTTCATGTGGGGGTAATGCCGCAGAATGATCATAATTCATTGAAGTTTGAGTCTTTGTTGTTTCTTGCAATTTCTTTATTTTAATGATGGTAATGTAACCTTGCCTATATTTGTATTATTGTGTTTTCTTGTTTTCCATACATGTATCAATTAGAAGTATTTGAAGTTGCAAAGAAGAGGAATACAATAGCAGTGTTGGATACAGGTGCTGGTAAGACCTTAATAGCTGTGTTGCTTATGAAGAACATTGGTCAAGCTATCAGGTCCAGTATGTGCTTTGTTTTGAGGCAATTAGTGAACTATTGGTGCTAGTTCCAACGGTAGTTATGCCTTTTATTTGGTCACCTTGTGAAATTTTCTTTAACCTACAAAATTAGATAGGTATTGGTCTTCAGTAGCTATCCATGAGATTTACAACGATGTTGAACACATAAACAACTTATAAAAGAAAATTTTCTAATAGCATTAAATTTTCTGGACCTTGGAATTCTTCTCAGGATTAGCTCTATTATTTTCTATTAATCTTACTCTTTTTTGTGAGTTATATTATTTGCTTACCACTAGGCATAAACATTGCCGGTAGTTCAATACAGCAAAGTAAAGCATTTAATGATTAGTTAAAACTATGGTGCTACAAAATTTCACATTTAATCTACATATGAAACTTCTCTCATGATGGCAACTTGAGGTTCAGGTTAGGTTCTGCAGTCATTGTCTCGTTTTTCATTAATTTGTGAGTTATCAATATATCTAGATGCAGTTCATGATTTCTTGTATAGTAAAAAAAACTTGATTAGAGTTTTGAATAGAGTAGTAACTCCTAAATAATAAGAGAATAATGTAATTTTACATTGTAGGTGAGTTTGAATGGTTCTGGAGCTGTGGCTTCATCAGTTCCCAGTTCATCAGCTTTCTTCAGAAGCAGCTTGAAGAAGGTTATATCAAGAATCCCCAGCAGTAGCAAGGTTTCCTCCGGAAGCTTCAAGATTGTGGATATCGATGAGGACAAGCAGACAGATAAGGACAGATGGAAAGGGTTAGCCTATGATATCTCAGATGACCAGCAAGACATCACAAGAGGGAAGGGTATTTTGTAGTTTTTAATGTGTATTTTGTAGCTTTTAAAGGTAGAAGATAATGTAATAGTTGTTGGAATTATAATGCATGTATTACAAATTCATGGGTAGTTGTTATCATTTCAATTTTTTGTTAGAGCTTGTCATGTGATCAACCACTATATTTGGTGTACAAGTTTATGAAGGTTTTATATTGTTAATAGTAATTAAAATTGTTATGAAGGTTTTATATTATTTAAATTTTATATTATCTATTAATTTTATTAGGTTTTATTAGGAAGATTAAAAAAAATTGAACTTGAACAAATTTATAGCCACGTTTTAAAAGTGAGCTATTTCGTGTCGTATCTCGTGACTTTGCTACACTTTAAAAGCGTAGCCGTATCTCTAGCTATTGGCTCCCTTTAAAAGCGTAGCCATATCTAGTTACTGGCACACATGTATATAGATATGCCACACATGTCGATCCCCAACTGTAAGGCCTGATTTCCAAAAAGTAGCTCAACAGGGGCAAGTACTTGCAGTTCACCATCGACGTCGACTTGTTAGGAAATAAAGTGATCGAACATAGCGTTGCATAGACTCTGGAGTGTCCAATGCCTTTGCATCACAAATTTTTCTGATCTATGCCAACTTGAACGCACTAGATATGTGATCATTTTTGTCTGATGGTATCCCAAAGTTGGCCATACATTCGTCGATCAAGTAGGAAAAATTACTATCTGTTCTTCCACTTATAACATGGTTGTCAGTCGGGAGACCATAGATGTATGCCACATTTTTCATTGTGATTGTTCATTCACCCACTAGAAGATAAAACGTATGTTTCTTGGGGCACCGTCTATCTATTATTAATGCCGTCATTAGGAATTATTTATATTTTACCCTTTCTATTTGAGATAAATGATAGAAATCGATTTTTTCATAATGCATCAGTCACCAAGTGGCTATATTGTTCTGGTGGAACCAATTTTCTCAATTTTAAAACTCTCATTACCTGAATGAAGATAAAAAATTACTAACATACAACAAAAATTACAAAAACTATATTCATAATTAAAAATACTTGATATACATATGTTTTTAAATAACTTATATAAATATTCTTTAATAATATATGTACCGTAAATTAGAAGAATGATCTGCCTAACAAAAAATCTATCTTAGTGAGATCCAAATGAATGATGTTGAGATGGAGGGTGCCAGCCACAAAATGGTGCCCCAAAGGCAATGAGAATCTTAGCATAGAATTGTCGGGTTTGGAGAGATTCCTAACAATTCTTAGCTTTAAAGGGATGTGTAGATTCCACTCCCCTGAAATTGGTTTCTTTTGTGAAATCCAAAACCAATCTCGATAAGCAGAAAGGAAGTTGAGGTCATGAAGATTTAATGACTGGTTTTTACGTGACCCAACAGGTACGGCTGGGGGCATGGCATTGGCGTGGAAGGAGGGCATAAGGGTAGAAGTGCTTAATTTAGGGGAATTTTATATTGTAACAAACATTATAGATTCAGTTTCAGCAGAGGTCTAAGGGCTCATTGGAACGCATTTTAGTTACTCGTACCACACTTGAGTAAGACAATTTGAAATGATGAGCCAAATACTTCAACAGTTCCAAGGAAGGGTCTTGATTTTGGGTGATTTCAATATAATTACTAGGCAGCACGAAAAGAAGGGAGGAAGTCATAAATTAGTCGTATCTATCTCTGAGTTCAATGAGTTTATAGATGAAAATAATCTCATTGATCTTGGGATGATAGGACCTCTTTTCACATGGTCAAACCGTAGAAGAGGGCAAGAGCTTATTCAAGAAAGACTAAATAGAATGATGGCACCAGTTAAATGGTTCTCCCCATACCCTTCCACTATGGTTACTAGACTACAAGAAACAAGTTCAGATCATGCTCCACTATTTCTTAATACCTATCCTCCCCTTAAAAGATCCAAAAGGAGATTCAAGTTTCAAAATATATGGTGTAGGGTTGAAGAAATGAGAAAGATGATTATTGATGTTTGGAATCGTCAAATAGAAAGAACACCAATGTTTATTCTAGCACAAAAGCTAAAAATCTACAGACATTCACTTGTTTAGTGGTAGCAGGTTTTCAACTCTAACTAGAGAACATCAATTAAAGATATTCAAGATAGACTAGAATTCTTCAGAAACTCTGAAACCCATGGTGGTTAACAGGTATCTGCATTAGAAAAGGAACTTGAAGCTACTCTTTTGAATGAAGAAAGCTATTGGAGTGGTAAATCTAAGATCAAACAGCTTCAACTGGGGGATTGGAACACTGATTTTTTTCACCAATATGCTCGAGTTAGAAATAGTAATAACAAGATTTGGAAACTTATAGACAGCAACGGCAATATCACTGCGTCGAGAAGTGAAATTGCAATGGTGGCTGAAGATTACTACAAGACACTTTTTATGGCTTCTCACACAGCAAATCTTACTGAGGCATTTGATAATTTTGAAGAGGAAATTATTGATATAATTTGCAATGCTAATAGCTGCAATGAATAGGAAATTAGTGAAACCGATAGGAGTTGATGAGGTTAAAAGAACAGCATTTAGCGTGCATCCACAGAGCGCTCCTGGAGACGATGGTTTTATAGCTAAGTTCTTTCACTACTATTGGATATTGTGGGGAGAGATGTGTTCTTGGCAATCAAAAGTTTCTTTTTGGGAGGAAGAATGCTAAAGTTATTTAATCATACATAGATATGCTTGATCCCGAAAGTTTCAAATGCTATGGATATGACTCAGGTGAGATCAATAAGTCTTTCTTCTATGGTTTACAAAATAATCTCGAAAGTACTAGTTCATCGCTTGCAAGGCAATATGAATTTTCTAGTGAGTCCTAACAAGAGTGCCTTCCTAAATGTTCTAGTGGCCCATGAGTGTATGCACTATCTCAAGACAAAGAAAAGAGGTAATGAGCTAGAGATGGTTTTAAAGCTTAATATGAGCAAAGTCTATGATAGGGTTGAATGGTCGTTTCTATAGTTTATCATGGAAAGATTAAGATTTGATGCGAGGTGGATTGGGTGGATTAAGGAGGTTGTAACTACTGGTTCTTACTCTATTGTTGTGAAGGTTAACATTTTGGTTTTTTCAAACCAAATATAGGTATCCAATAAAGAGACCATCTATCACCATACATATTTCTTTTCTGTGCAGAAAGCTTCTCCTTCTTGCTACACAAAGCAGAGCAAAATAGCTACATCCAATGTATTCAACTCAATAACGATGTCCTAGAGTAAATCATTTATTGTTTGCTGATGATTTGATTCTTTTAAGCAAAGCCTCCCTTCCTAAATGTGATAATATCCTAGAACTATTAAGAAGGTATGAGAAATTTAGTGGGCAGATAGTAAACCTTGGTAAGTTGGTTGTATTTTTTAGCAAGAATATCCCAGATACAAGAATTTAGATAATAGAATATATGAAGATTATCCATGTGGATGCTCAAAACAAATATCTAGGATTGGTTTCTATTATTCACAAGTCCAAGAAAGTCACCTTTGGTGAAACTAAAGATAAAGTCTGCAAGCAAGCGTGTGGAGGGTTGGAATAGAAAGCTCCTATCAACAGGGAGAAGACATGTCCTAATCAAAGTAGTGGGTGAAACTATCCCCATCTATACGCTTTCCTATTTCAAACTACCGGACTCTCTAATTCAAGATATACACAACATCCTAACCAAGTTTTGGTGGGGTCAGCAAGGGTTAGAGAGAAAGATGGACTAGGAGAGCTAGGAGAAGATGTTAAGACTAAGAAAGGAGGGGGTTTAGGATTTAAAAATCTCAAAGCCCAGAATATGGTTCTTCTGGGTAAACAATGTTAGAGATTACTCATACAACCAAACTCTCTACTAGTTAAAATGTTTAAAGATAAATACTCCAGATACTGTAATATTATGTGTGCTGAGACGGGTACTTAATCTTCATAGGGTTGGCGTAGTATTTTGGAAGGCTACAAAGTCATTGAGAAAGGAATCTTCTAGAAAGTCAGCTTTGGTAATAGCATCCCTACTCTCTTGGGTGCTTCTAATCCTACCCAAATAGTCACTTAGGTCAGAGAACTACTTAGCAATAATAAAGAAAAGAATCAACAGTTGATAAAATCAATTTTTTTAGATAAGATAAGCCAACAGATTCTGTCAATCAGAATAAAAGAAGATGAAAATAAACTCCAAAAGATCTTCCACAGGTAAAAAAACTACAATGTATCAATAGGGTATCGGGTAGCTTACCAGTTTTTATACCCTCCTATAGAGCTCTACCCAGACCTCCATGTTCGTCGCGACTTCTGACCTGGGCTCTGGAAATTGAAGCTCCCCTCCCCCCCAAAATTCTTATCTTCCTCTGGCGAGCTGCTCATGAAAGCCTCCCTGTGATGGCCAACTTGAACTGAAGAATCCCAAATCAGTCATCAACCTGCCTAAGATGCAATAACAGTTTAGAAACAATCATATACTACTTATTTGCTTGTTCCAAAGTGTAGGAAGTTTGGCAAAGTACAATTTCGCGTACTACCATGGATGAAGATGAAGAGAAGTTCTACCTTTGATGGTTAGTGAAAGAAGCTCAGTTTCAACATCTAGGTATGATCAGGGAGGTGCAAGAATTGGGTATCATTTGTTGGAGCATATGGAAGGATATGTGTGAGTTCATCTTTGAGAAGAAGAGTCATTCTCCCCAAGAAGTAGTGGACTAGGCAAAAAATTACTTCAAATTCTCCATTCCACTACTTCCTACCATCAAGTTCAGTTTCAATTCTAAGGATTTAATTCCCTTTTTGTTCTCTCTGTAGCTCGTTTAGTGAATAGTGGTATTCTACTAATTTCTTTACTTTTGTTTTATATGAAAACATGTATTTATTTCTTTTCACAATAAAAAAATATAACTTTACCTTCTGAAAAAATAAGTTACATATATTCATATTTATATACATAGCAAATTTTAATTTAACATAGCATAAATATATGTTATTAACATAAATATATAAAGAATTATTCTCCACATACAAGCGTTTTTCCCATACGTACAAGACTTTACAAGTCATTTATATTCACGCGCTTCATACGTTCTTCTTCTTCTTCTTCTTCTTCTTCTTCTTCTTCTTCTTCTTCATTATTGTCGTCATCAACACCACCTTTTCCTCCTCCTCCTCTTCCTCCTTCTTTTTTCATTGGAATTTTCTTCTCCTCCTTTCTTTTTTTCTTTCTCCTCCATCATCAATTATCTCGTTATTGAAGATAATGAATAATTCAGGTTCAGATTATCAATTGAACTAGAACGAAATTGATTATTGTTTTGAATCCAATCAAGTGGCTGAGGTGTAGTTCGATTCTGAAGATAAAAATATAGAATTAGAGGAAGCATTTTTCTATATTTGCAGCAAATTTGGGTGTAACATGAAGATATTTGGGTGTAACACGAAGATATTTGGGTGTATTTTTATTTTTATAAGTTCTGCATAATTCAAAATTCTTCCTCTTCCTCCTTCTCATCTTCTGCTGCTTTTTTTCTTTTTCATCTTTTCCTTTTTGTTTTACCTTCTTACGTTTCTTCTTGTTTTACTCTCTTAACAAGAATAAAATTAAAAAATTAAACAAAGAAGAAGAAGAAACACATCATGCTGCAAAATTACTTGGAAGATGATGAACTTACATTCATTTAACTAAAAGAAAGAAAGAAATAAGAAAAAAAGAAGAAAAAATGCAGCATTAGAGAAAATATTTTTCTGTATTTGTAGCAAATTTGTGTGTAACACAAAGCTATTTGGGTATAACACAAAGATATTTGGGTGTATTTTAAGAATTTTGGGTGTATTTTTATCCTAATAAGTTCTGCGTAATTCAAAATTCTTTATCTTCCTCCTCCTCATCTTCTGCTGCTTCTTCTTTTTTTTTTCATCATCATTGTTATCTTCTTCTTCTTTTTTTCTTATTCATCTTTTCCTTTTTGTTTTACCTTCTCAAGTTTCTTCTTGTTTTACTCTCTTAACAAGAGTAAAAACAAAAAATCAAACAAAGAAGAAGAAGAAATACATAATGTTGCAAAATTACTTGAAAGAGGATGAACTTACATTCATTTAACTAACAGAAAGAAAAAAATAAGGAAAAAAGAAGAAAAAATGCAGCATTAGAAGAAACATTTTTCTGTATTTGCAGCAAATTTGTGTGTAATACGAAAATATTTTAATGTATTTTTATTCTGATAAATTCTAGTTAATTCAAAATTCTTCTTTTTCCTCCTTCAAATCTTCTGTTGCTTTTTCTTCTTCATCTTCTTATTTCATATTCTTAAAATTCTTCTTATGAGAAAAAAATCAAACAAAGAAAAAATACATAATGTTACAAAATCAATAGAAAGAGAATGAGGGGAAAAAATGTAGCAACAACAATAGTAGTAAAAAAAGCTACGATGAAGATGAAACACGTGAAGAAAAAGGACGAGAAACGCAAAGAAAAAAGAGAAGAAGAAGAAAGAGAAGGAGGAGAAACACGAAGCGCGTTGTAAAAACCATTGAGTAGCAAAATAACTTGTAAACCAAAATAACTTGTATATATAGCACTTTTTATATATAAAATACTTTATATTAGTAAATATAATAATTTTCATATTCGATAATACTTCAATATACGTATTCAAAATTTGTTATATTAGTACTAATTTCATATTTTTAATGATAATAATAACATATAATATTTAAATCATTACACATAATAATATTAATATACACAATAATATTAATAATATAAAAAAAATAAAAAAAAACTAGTAACATACTACCAAAAAAACCAAAAATATTTGAATTATATTAGCTACTAATTTTAGGATATACGTACTTTAAAAATTATCCTACCTTATATGTTTTCATACTTAATTATTCGTATATAAAAATAGTAAAAAAAAATCAATGTAATAAAAGAAATACATGTATATAAATAATTTAACAACATAATAAATAATTTACGTATCGAGAATTATTTAAAGAAAAAGTCTAGGGGCCAGCAGTTTTATTGAATATTGGCCAGCATGTAACTAGCAGAAGAAGGTGAGCCATTGGATGAAATTTCACACCAATCTCACACCATCAAATCATCATTGATGGCTAGTTAATGGCTAACAATCACAAAAATTGCTGGCCCTAGCATTGCTCTTATTTAAATGTGCATTAATATCTTCTTCTTGTAGAGTTAAATTTTGTACTATTTTTTATTAAAATTACACTTCAAATAAATACTAATAACTTCACACACCTTTAGTATTATTAAAAGTAAAAGATATATTACGATTCTTATTATGTCACTCTTTTATCTACAATTAAAATTCTCAACACTAACACAAAATTCACTATTCACACTACACAATACTCGGCCATAGACAGAAAGAAGAAGCTACTCAGATTTATGCACGTACACTGCGAAAAAGAAGAAGATCACATATTCACATTTATATAAGGCTTGGAAGGTGGGGGACTATTTCACGCTACATGCATGGTGGACGCGTGTCTCTCTTCCCTGGCTTCTCGCACTAGTTTCTCGTCCATTGCGACAAGTTTTGCTCTACCACCTGTGCATACAACACCTGCTAGCACCACTCATCTCCTGCACATCGCTAAAACCAAACCAATATAAAAATAATTTCTGTCAATTCACAAGTCATTTAATTTTCCAATTTCTCCAATCATTCTTTAACCAGCTATCTAATTTTTTAATTTGTCCTTTGATTTATCTGATAAAGACTTCTTTTTTTTCCCTTAATCCACAACCAATTATATTTTTCAATTTAAAAAAATTTCACATAAGCATGCACCTCATTAGTCTTCTATTTATTATAGATTATAGATAAATAGAAGATTATAAATTCCAGCCAGGTGTTGTTCTTATAAAGTTCATGGCTGTCGTAGCCACTGTATGTATAGGCACAATAGATCTCATATATATATAATTAGGTTTTTTTTGTTGGTTGAATTATCACTTTATAATTACATGAAGAGGCATGTATCGAGCTTATCCTTTATTGTTTCGGAAGGCTATGTAGTATATGATTTTGAACGTGTGTATTCGGCCTTCGCTGCAAGGACTAGTGGATATATATCACCCAAGCCCGACCCCTTACGTCGGTGGTTGAATTGTTCCTGGTCAACTGTCATATACTCTCTCTAGAACAAGCAATTAACTACTATTACTGTTATTATTATTATTATAATAAGATGTTTGTATTACATGCTTTGGATTTATATTTGTACTAAACATTGTTGTTAGCATTAGCAAGTTCATCCCTCTCGCGTACCTTACTCTGTCCATCAATAATCAAGCAAAAGATGCATTGCATTTGCGTCTAATCCCTCTGCTCCTTCCTTCCCTTTCTCTCTCAAAATATAATTTTGGGACCCAAGTGAAAATGAAGGTGAGATTCCCTTCGTTGGGTGACATAACAAGTCAATTACTATGTGAGAGTTCATCATGTTCTGTTTTCGATATAGACATTATTTTTCGTTTTGATGAACTTATTTCTCTTTCTGATTCGTTTCATCAAAACAAGGACCAAAGAATGAGTTTGATATCGCTCTCCACTCTGTTATTCACAGTATCTTTATTTGATTGGTTCCTGTCTCTCTCTTCCTTCTTTGTTTCAATAAGTTAATTTATAAACCTGGTAATTAAGTTACAAGCTAGTTACCCATTTGTTCTTTCACTAGCTCGTCCTTGGCTTATTCAACAAGAAAGTAAAACAATTCACCAAAAGAAAGAAAGGTAAAGCTTACATACCGTGTCTGAATTAGTTTTAGTTATTGTGTCCCCTATGTTGCAGAAAATGGTACTGAAATTGGATTTGCACGATGATAAAGCCAAGCAGAAGGCAATGAAAATGGTTTCTAGCCTTTCAGGTACTGGATATCTGTAACCTACGTTTCGCTCATTTATTAACACAATTCTTTTAATCCATAATTTTGACAAATTATAGCGTTATTAGATATTTGATCATCTCAAAACTAACTAGAATAATTTGTATGAACTTGTGCAGGCATTGACTTAATCGCCATGGATATGAAAGAGAGGAAGCTAACTGTAGTGGGTGACATAGACCCCGTTCAAGTGGTGAGCAAGCTCAGAAAAGCTTGGCACACAGAAATCTTAACTGTGGGGCCAGCAAAAGAGCCTGAGAAGAAGAAAGAGGAGGGTAAAAAAGATGATGACAACAATAATAAGAAGAAAGAAGATGACAAGAATAAGAAGAAAGATCTAAACGAACAAACTGCTGAGTTTGTCAAGCACTATAGAGGATATAACCCTTATATGACCACAAACTATTATGTTCCTTTTGCTGAAGAAAACTCAAATGCTTGTGCTATATGTTAGACAAACTGGATTTTAGTGTTGAATTTTGATGTATAACACCATAGATAAACCAAGGTTTGGAGTGCTTTTGTGTACATTTATGACGCATAAATTATAGCCACTAAAAGTTAGATAATAGAAAAGGTGTGCACTCTTCTAGGACATTGATATTTTTATGATTTTATCCAGTGTTATTTGCACAACTGAAAATCGTTTTCCAATCAATAGCCTTTTTTTAGAGTCATCATGATGTGTATGTAGATTTTACTTGGAATAACCGTACAAGGGATGAATGTGTGCCTAATAACCATAATCATGCAAATTGGGAATGCGATGATATCATTGTGAATCAGTAAATATGCTAGAAATTTCATATTCGAAAGACACGATGTTGCTTAGGTTGCTTGCACTTAGAAGCATGAACCTTTAAATTAAGGAAAATTATGGTAAGGTTGCCTCAACCACCGAGATTAGCATCCAATATTAAAAGATACATGATGACTTTGTTGTAGTTAGTAAGTGCTGCATCACTTTGATTTTGATTTTTCTTTTTTGGGATTGTTGCATCACTTTGATTTTCTACAGTAGGCACGTGGCTTGGACCCATTCTAAGGATGGATCACCAACCTAATATAAAAGAATCAATGATATAAAGGTCATTCTATGGTACAGATGGAAATTGATACAGATTTGTAGATTTTTTTCTGAGTGAACATGAGATTGACATGTGGCTATGTTGATCCAGGGCTTCTCTCCCCTTTGATGGTTGGGGCTGGCTGAATCATTAGCCATTCTTTTTTTTATTGGGTCTCTGTTGGTGGGCTGTTTGACTTGGGTTTTGACAAACAAAAAAATTGGGTATCTAATCATGCAGCCTTTCATTTTTTTTTTGTAGGTTCCTTTGTCAATAGGAGGAGAAACACTGAATAGCAAGTACTGATGCATCCATGGAGGCCGAACCAGTAAGGATTATGGTATCCCCAGAAAGGAAGTCCTAGATTTCGAGGGACAGGGAGAGAGCCGCTGAAGGCATCGCCATTGATGGTGGATCTAGCCTCGAAACTGGGAACGATCAACGCTCGGGGTTTGTTTCGTTACCCATGCCAACAACGTGATCCACGCACCGTTTTTTCTCTTTTTGTTGTTGGGCCAAACACAAATACATCTTACCCAACCCAAAACCCGTCGAACCGAGATGGATCCCCAACACCTCGTCCTGCCACAAACAGGCCTCCGCACAAAGCCCCTCATTTCCATAGGTGCCGCTACTGAACCATCGCATCCCTTACCAACGATTTATCATCGGATCTGGACTCAGGACTTGATGTACTTGCTATGGCCCGAATAGGTCTTTCCACGATGACCACATGCACAACAACAACCTCCAGAGAAGCCGACGCAGTTTCTGCAATTTGTCCCCCCTACTCCACGCGATAGAGACGACGAATTCCAAAACGCGGTGAGCCCTAACCGCTTCGACTCGTCAAAGGCATACAACGAAACATCGTCGTCCGGGTTCGTGTTGGTCTTTCTTGCACTAGCTTTACCCGAACCAAACGAGCGGCGGCTTCGTTGATGGTCATCATATTTCGATCCCGTTGTTGATGTTCATGGTGGTGCTGTGGGCTGTAGATCTCCTCATTTGTCAACAGTCACTCGGATGCTGTTGTTGTCGCTTTCGTCTTTATCTTCTTCTTCTAGATTGCTGTGATGTGGACCTAGACAAAATATTGTGTATAAACCCAATTATCTTTAAAGAGTCCACCACTGATGACCAACAAAAAAAAAATACAAAACACCGGCACGACCCAACTCCCTTACAGTTGCTCTTGATTGGCTTATTCTAGAAGCCGGCTCCTCCTTCGAAAACTAAGGCAGACAAGCTTTTAAATCTCTGCCAATCTTGTTTCCTCCAGCCAACAACTTGCACACTTGTCAACATATTATCCCATCTGTATGTATTAATCTGTACTATATAATTGGCCATAATTATAATGCAGGTATATAAGACTGTAATGCAATGTGTATTGAAAATCCATCGCTGTTACAAGTAAATTTTGCAAAGAAAAATAATATAATGCAATAAATAAAGGTGAGAATTTGGCAATGGAAAGACGGTGGGCTACCCCTAACATTAAAAATAGACAAACTTAAACACAGGGATGACAATTTATACAATAATTAAAGATATTATTAAAATTTAATTTTCATGTAAAAGAATTTTATTGACAATTAATTGTGTATTTTTATATCAATAAAGATAATTAGTTTTTAAATTTAGTACTTAAAAAATATTTCAACGTGTAAATCTAATTGAATACTTTTATAATTTTTTTTTAAATATCAAAATTAAATTTGTGTGTTAGAATTTTTTTTATTTTGGTCTTGGGGTATTAGATTGTTAGATAGTTAAAAATTAGTAACAATCCCTTATTTTTATAGGTTTGTTTATACTTTATATAAATTTGAGCGAATATCCAATCCGACTCCTGATAGTCAGAGGTCGGGTTGGATTTTTTTTCTATTAAGGGTCTCGTTGTCTTTCGAGGTAATTGTTAGGGGTTGTTTAGGATTTTTCTCTATAAATTTTGGCATCACTTAAACGGTCTCCAATAGAAAATAGAAATAGTAATGAATTTTCTATGGGGTGAAGTTCCTCTTTCCGTTTAGTAAAATACTCTCGTTTCTTCTCATTTTTGTTTCAGGTTCCCGTTTATTTTTCTCTGCAGAGAGGTGAATACTCGCCGATATTCAAGGATATTATTAAGTTTAAGGTTAAATACTTTTTTTATCCATAACGTCTTGGATCAAAATCAGGATCGTCCTCGATTTTTTTTTATTGATATCACCCTTAATGTTAGAAATCGTTTTAAAATAATCTTTTTCACATAAAATATTAATTATATGACAATTTTATTTTTACTCTCTTCCATCACCATCACCATTACCACCATCACGCCATCACTATCTCTCTTTTCGTTGCTGCCTTCCATTTTCTTCCTATGCTATTTCTTTCTCACCTTTAACAATATTATCACCTCTATCACACCACTGCTTCGATTCTTTCTTCTCTTACTACAACAAACTATCACAAACAAAATCTCAACTCTACCTAAAATCGACAACAACAAAGACAACGAAAAAGCAAATCAAAGAAAAATGATATAAAAGAAAAAAATTAGAAGAAATAAAAAAATAAAGAACAAATTGAAATTTAGAAAATAAGTAAAAGGAAGAAATGAGGGAGTAGTGCAAAAAGAAGGAGCCAAAAAGAGGTTTTAGATTTCCCTTTCCTTTTTTTTTCTGGCGACAGTTTTGAAGACCAGCGGCAATGCGGCGGCAATTTTGACTCTCTCTCTTAACAATGGTGCCAGTGTTCTTCTCTACATTCTGTCTTTCTCTTTTTTATGTTTTCTCTCTCTCTTCTTTGCGTTTTCTCTCTCTTATTTTTGAGTTTGAAGGAATGGATTCTTGAATTTTCTATCTTGAATTTGAATATCGTGTTATTGTTGATGATAGATTTTAAATCTAAATTTTTGTACCACTTTTTTGTATTAGTTTTGTTTGATTTTTTTGAAATTAAAAAAATAATTGCTGTTGTGGGTTAAAAGGTGGGTAGTGAAAATTTAGATGGGGATTGGAAAAAATGGTGAAAGACACAGAACTTTTAAAAATTTTATTATAAACTAATTTTAAATTCAATTATTTATTTATAGCATTAATTTCAAAAGTTTTTTTTATTAAAGATAATTAAAACAAATTTCAATTAATTAAATTTGAAAATAAATTAAGATTCTTATCCAGTTTTATAATTATTGATTTATTTTTTATAATTAAATTATAATATTAGTAGTTATGAAATAATAAGAATTTTATATAACTTAATTTAAATAATTGATATTTTTACAATTTAATACAACTAATAATATTCTTAAGTAATTTTAAGCATCAAATTAGATTTCAAAATTTATATTCTATGTCCCAATTTTATTAAAATTACCTTACTCAAATTAAACCCAAAATCTCCAAATTAAAATTCTAAACCTAATTTTGACCTAACCCTTATTTTGTTTCCTTTCCCGCCGCACATACCTTTTTTCCCATTTCCCTTATTCCATCAGTAAGCACACACAAACACACACACACGGAAGAGGATTGGAGAAGAAGAGAAGAGGAGGGTGAAATACTGCGCCGGCGCGCTGGGTCTCACCGCCGCCGTTGCGTCATTGTCGGACCCTGGAGGGAGAGAGAGCATTTGAGGAAGGAGCCAGGGGAGAGAGAGGCGAGTACGAGCCAGGATGCGCGAGAGGGAGCCGTCGTTGCTGGGTTATCGTTCTGTCTCGCCAGTATTGCCAAGTCGCCGCACCTTGCCTCCGTTGCCGCTGGAGCTTCGCCGTTTAGCCACCGTCAAAGCCAGGAGCCATCGTGTAGCCATCGTTGATGCTGGTCATGGTCGCCGTCGTCGTGCTGGGTATCGTCTCCGTCAAGCCCCGTCAAATAGGAAGCACTGCCGCCATGCCTCCATTGTCACTAAAGACGCCAGTTGTTGCTGCTGCTTGTGAGAGAGAAACACGTGAAACGGTGTTGTGAAGAGAGCTGTTTCTGCCACCATTGGAGCTCCGCTGCCGCTGATGCCATGGCTGCCGCACCTCTGGCCACCAAGAACGGTTCTATGGCCGGTGGGACCACCGACGAAACTTCTGTCGTATGGTTCAGTCAATATCCCTTAGCTATAGTAAGTATCTCTATCTCAGAACCTTTCCCGTTCATATCCCATTATGCGTTTTAAGATTTTTGTGATATTAATGCTTTTAGGATTAAGTTTTTGGGGCATATGTTGCCAGTAAGGACTGTTTTTGCTGCTACGGAAGTGAGCAAAGCTGTGGTTGAAGGTGCCAGTGATTTCGTGATAAGAGAAAAGGTTTTGTTGACGCGTTTAGGTTATGGTTTCAATTTGTCAAGGTAGGGATTTCTTTCTAAAACCTCAATTTATAATTTGGAATTATTATAAATAGATATTGGTGTGAGAAATACACTTTTTAGTGATTGTATAAGTCTTATGTATTGTCTAGCTGTTTTTGGATAATTATGATTATTTGGTTTAATGAATTATAGATTGGATTTGTTGATCAGACGACTGCTGAATCTATTTCTTTAAAGTTTTGGAAATGAGTTTGATTTGTTGAAAACAATTTGATTTTGGATTGGTTTGATTTGAAAATGGTTTGGTTGGGATCCGAAAAGGGTGGCAAAGTCCAAGTTTTAGGGGAGGTGCTGTCGAAATTTCTATAAAATTTGAGACTTTGTATGAAATGTTATTTTGAAAATACTGAATTATTCTTTGAATTGAATTATTGATAAATGAATTATGGTTGCACTTATTTTATTAAGAAAATTATTATATTTTGAATGTAATTTATTTAAGAAAAGAATTATGTTTTAAAGTCGATTTGAAGAGGAAAATACTTATGTTTTGGAATTTGATAAAGTAAGCAAATTTGAAGGAGTTTTAGTGGATTTAAAAAGAAACTTGAATTTCGATTGGCTAATTTCACTCGACGACATTTTAGAACAAGTTTGAAGTATTTTAAAAAATTTTGATTTAGCAAAATTAAAACAATTTCTAAGCCTTTGCAAATGCTTCAGATTTATGAATGAAATTGAAAATTATTTTCGGTTTAAATGATTTGGTTTTGGTTTAAGTAAATTGGTTTTAAAATTGATTCGGAATATTTGAATACATGACCTGGTTTTAGTTTAAATTCTATTTCTTTATTTAAATCAAGAAGCTATGGTTTTAGAGGTTTTCAATGAATTTAAGGAATTGAGATACGTTGTTCTTCCCTAAAGTTCTGAGACTCTGGCGTGGGATTTTATTATCAAATCCTGATTTAGAATGAATGATTTTTGATGACTTTTGGAAAAGATTTATAATTGATATGATTTTGAAGATGTTGTCATTTTCGGAGAATTTTACCAAAAAGAATGGGTTTTAATTTTAAAGAAAAATTGATTTGAGAAATTGAAAACTGATGATGAGTTTGAGTATGTGATTGTGAAATGCGTTGTCCACCATTGTAGGGATTGTGGCAGTCTCCCGCCTACGTTCGGATGTGAGGGTTGTGGCAGTCTCCCGCTCACGTGAGATGCATTGATTTGGAAAGTCGTTATGCGCCTTTGGAAAGGGTTGTAGCAGTCTCCCGCTTGTCGAGGTAGCGGTGTCGGCATAGGGGCTGAGGCAGTCTCCCGCCTACGTTGAGATGTGAAGCCTGTGGCAGTCTCCTGCTCACATAACCTTTCTGCTGCCAGAGTGAACTCAGGCACTATAACCCAAAAGAGTGTGCCGAGCACTATAACTCGTGGGGCGCAAGATAAAGAAAGAGTGAGTAGGGCACTATATCCCTAGTCGTGGTCAGAATGACATTTTGAACCGACAAGTGATATCACGAGCCAACAGGATATACATTCATCATATACATCTGTGTGATATTGTTTGGGTGTGTATATTGTAACTGGTTTGCCTATGTGAATAATTTTGTTTAACTGCTAATTGTTATACTTGATATAATTGGTTTGTTTGTGTTTGAACCTCTCTACTTATGTTTGTAACTAAAATTGGTTAGATTGTGGTGAATTGAATGTTGATTGAGTTGTTGGGTCTAAGGCCGTGATTGATTATGTGATGAGTCAGAGACCATGATTGGTTTGAATTTTTGATTTAGTAAACTATGAAAAATCAAACTGGTTCGGTACAGACCTAATGAATCTATTCTTGGAACAATCTGGTCATTCATACTGTCTAGAAAAAACTTTTAATATTTTATACAAAAGGTTTTGGGTTTTGAAAAATAAACGGATTTCTCTTTTAAAAAGGGATTTTAGATTTTTAAATGTAAACCTTTGTTTTTTTTTAAAGATATGTAAGGCAAACAACGATTACTGTACTCTGAAAACAGTTTTATTTTACGTATCTTATTATAGCAATTATGTAATCTTATAGTGAGAACCAGCGAGGATGATGTTCTCACTCTCCTACAGGTGTTTTCTTTTCAGGATATGGGTGAAAAAGTCACGAAAAGTTTATTTTGTTTCTGTTTAGATGTTGTATTGTATTGTTTAGATATTATGTTTTTCCCTCGCCTTTATCTTTACACTTTATATTTACACTTTTTGTAAGAGGGATATGATTTTTATGATGTAATACTTATAAGTCAATATTATATATATCCTGGTTAAGTATTGTAAATGGCTTGTGAGTATGTATTTATGTTTTCAACTAAAAGTCTTTTAAAAGGTTATACGGTTTTAAGTTTTAGCCAGGCTCCTATCTTAGTATTAAATATATTTAGAGTCGTCGTAATGTTCCAGCTATTGGAGTGGCGCAACCAGAAGCGTGACATTCTGATAGTGAGGGTGTTACATTGTGGTATCAGAGCAGTCCTTTCTGTAGAGCCTGAGGAATGGACTGACTATGCTTTAATTACAAACTCTTAACGTCTGTCATGTAGTAGGTCTTATCGAATGAGGAGAGTTAGAGCTTTATGCACTCGACTGTCTATTGAGTCTATCATTGCATACTTCCTGGTATTAAGTTTGCCCGACTTAATTCTAGTGACTTATGTATTTGAAAGCACTAAAAAATTATCATAGATGATATACGAGTTATAGGTAACACGAATCGTGGGTTTTGGGAAAACGTTAGAGGTTGAAGTTTGGAAGTCGAAGCTTTGAAGTTGGTACGAGTATAGTGTACGGACGTTAAGCACGTCGTTTTGACCCCATCCTGTTTTATAGCCTTTTTGCCACCTTGCTTTACCATCACATATTTGAACCATGTCATTTTTTGCATTGAGCCTGCCTTGTAACTTCTGCTTGTGATGAACGGATAATTTATACGCTTTTTGGCATTGTTTTTAGTATGTTTTTAGTATGTTTTAGTTAGTTTTTATTATATTTTTATTAGTTTTTAGTTAAAATTTACTTTTCTGGAATTTACTATGAGTTTGTGTGTTTTTCTGTGATTTCAGGTATTTTCTGGCTGAAATTGAGGGACCTGAGCAAAAATCTGATTCAGAGGCTGAAAAGGACTGCAGATGCTGTTGGATTCTAACCTCCCTGCACTCGAAGTGGATTTTCTGGAGCTACAGAAGCCCAATTGGCGCGCTCTCAATTGCGTTGGAAAGTAGACATCCTGGGCTTTTTCCAGCAATGTATAATAGTCCATACTTTGCCCAAGATGTGATGGCCCAAACAGGCGTTCCAAGTTAGCTCACGTCATTTACTCATTTTTGTAAACCCTAGGCTACTAGTTCTCTACAAATAGGACCTTTTACTATTGTATTTTCATCTTTTGATCACTTTAGATCTTAGGATCATCTTTGGACGTCTAGTTCTTAGATTATGGGAGGCTGGCCATTCAGCCATGCCTAGACCTTGTTCTTATGTATTTTCAACGTTGGAGTTTCTACACACCATAGATTAAGGTGTGGAGCTCTACTGTACCTCGAGTCTCAATGCAATTACTATTATTCTTCTATTCAATTCAGCTTATTCTTATTCTAAGATATCACTTGTTCCTCAACTTGATGAATGT
>NC_029774.3:99842834-99843076 GCF_000817695.3 Arachis duranensis | reverse complement strand
ATAAACCTTGTCTGTGGTATTCTGAGTAGGATTCAAGGATTGAATGACTGTGACGAGCTTCAAACTCGCGATGTGGGGCGTTAGTGACAGACGCAAAAGAATCACTGGATTCTATTCCGACATGATCGAGAACTGACAGATGAATAGCCGTGCTGTGACAAAGCGCGTTGAACATTTTCATTGAGAGGACGGGACTGTAGCCATTGACAACGGTGATGCCCAACATACAGCTTGCCATGGAA
>NC_029774.3:99842358-99842573 GCF_000817695.3 Arachis duranensis | reverse complement strand
CACCCTTACTCGCGTAAGGTTTATTACTTGGAGGACCCAGTGCACTTGCTGGTTAGTTGTGCGAAGTTGTGATAAAGCGTTGAGATTGCAATTGTGCGTACCATGTTGATGGCGCCATTGATGATCATAATTTCGTGCACCAAGTTTTTGGCGCCGTTGCCAGGGATTGTTTGAGTTTGGACAACTGACGGTTCATCTTGTTGCTTAGATTAGGT
>NC_029774.3:99841826-99842068 GCF_000817695.3 Arachis duranensis | reverse complement strand
ACAAAATCATAAAAACCAAAAATATTTCTTGTTTGAGTCTAGTGTCTCATTTTAAGTTTGGTGTCAATTGCATGTTTCTATTCTTCTTGCGTTTTTCGAATTCATTCATGTGTCTTCATTGATCTTCAAGTTGTTCTTGATGATTTACTTGCTCTGATCTTTAAATTCTCTTGTCTTGAGTGTTTTGTTGTTTCTCATATGCATTCTCATTTTGTTAGTGTCAATGGTATACAAACTGCTAA
>NC_029774.3:99839418-99840217 GCF_000817695.3 Arachis duranensis | reverse complement strand
TTGAACAGCTCTGCTGGAGGATCTCTTCATCTGAAGAAGACGCCTGCAGAAGCTCAAGAACTCAATGAAATGGTTGCAAATAACCAATTCATGTACACTTCTGAAAAGAATCCTGTGAGCAATAGGATGAATCAGAAGAAAGGAGTTCTTGAGATTGATACTCTGAATGCCATATTGGCTCAGAACAAAATATTGACTCAGCAAGTCAATATGATTTCTCAGAGTCTGTGGAATGCAAGTTGCACCAGGCAGTGCTAAGGACGCTTCATCTGAAGAAGAAGCTCATGATCCTGAGAACCTTTCAATGGAAGAGGTGAATTACATAGGAGAACCCTATGGAAACACCTATAATCCTTCATGGAGAAATCACCCAAATCTCTCATGGAAGGATCAACAGAGACATTAACAAGGTTTCAACAACAATAATGGTGGAAGAAACAGGTTTAGCAATGGCAAGCCTTTTCCATCATCTTCTCAGCAACGGACAGAGAATTCTAAGCAGAGCCACTCTGACTTAGCAACCATGCTCTCTGATCTAATCAAAACCACTCAAAGTTTCATGACTGAAACAAGGTCCTCCATTAGAAACTTGGAGGCACAAGTGGGTCAGCTGAGTAAGAAAGTTACTGAACTCCCTCCTAGTACTCTTCCAAGCAATACAGAAGAGAATCCAAAAGGAGAGTGCCAGGCCATCAACATGGCCGAATTTGGAGAGGAGGAAGAGGCAGTGAGCGCCACTTAGGAAGACCTCAATGGACGTCCACTGGCCTCCAATGAGTTCCCTAATGAGGAACCATGG
>NC_029774.3:99838981-99839394 GCF_000817695.3 Arachis duranensis | reverse complement strand
ACTGAGACCATAGAGATTCCATTGGACTTACTTCTGCCATTCATGAGCTCTGATGAGTATTCTTCCTCTGAAGAGGATGAGTATGTCACTGAAGAGTAAGTTGCTAAATACCTTGGAGCAATCATGAAGTTAAATGACAAGTTATTTGGTAATGAGACTTGGGAGGATGAACCTCCTTTTCTCACCAAAGAACTGGATGACTTGACTAGACAGAGACTACCTCAAAAGAGACAGGACCCTGGGAAGTTCTCAATACCTTGTACAGTAGGCACCATGACCTTCAAGAAGGCTTTGTGTGACCTAGGGTCAAGCATAAACCTCATGACTCTCTCTGTAATGGAGAAGCTAGGGATCTTTGAGGTACAAGCTGCAAGAATCTCACTAGAGATGGCAGACAACTCAAGAAAACAAGC
>NC_029774.3:99836615-99838910 GCF_000817695.3 Arachis duranensis | reverse complement strand
TTGAAGACCATTACATCCCTGCTGATTTCATAGTCCTAGAGACTGGGAAGTGCATGGATGAATCCATCATCCTTGGTAGACCTTTCCTAGCCACAGCAAAGGCTGTGATTGATGTTGACAGAGGAGAATTGATCATTCAAGTGAATGAAGAATCCATTGTGTTTAAGGCTCAAGGATACCCCTCTGTAACCATGGAGAGAAAGCATGAAGAGCTTCCCTCAAAACAGAGTCAAACAGAGCCCCCACAGTCAAACTTTATGTTTGGTGTTGGGAGGCCACAACCAACTTCTAAGTTTGGTGTTGAACCCCCACATTCAAACTCTAAGTTTGGTGTTGGGAGGTTCCAACATTGCTCTGAGTATCTATGAGGCTCCATGAGAGCCCACTGTCAAGCTACTGACATTAAAGAAGCACTTGTTGGGAGGCAACCCAATGTTATATTTATCTATTTTCCTTTGTTATTTTATGTTTTTTATAGGTTGATGATCATGGAAAGTCACAAAATCAATTGAAAAAAGCAAAAACAGAATGAAAAATAGAAAGAAAAACAACACACCCTGGAGGAAAACTTGCTGGCGTTTAAACGCCAGTAAGGGCAGCAAATGGGCGTTTAACACCCAGTCTGGCACCATTCTGGGCGTTTAATGCCAGAAAGGGGCACCAGACTGGCGTTAAACGCCAGAAAGAGGCAAGAAGCTGGGGGCACCAGCCCGGCGTTTAACGCCAGAATTGGCAAAAAGAGCATTTTTGCTCGCCACTTGGTGTAGGGATGAATTTTCCTTGACACCTCAGGATCTGTGGACCCCACAGGATCCCCACCTACCCCACCACTCTCTCTCTTCTTCACCCATTCACCAATCACCTCAACACCTCTTCCCCAAAAATCCCTCACCTATCAAATTCCACTATTCTCTTCACCACTCACATCCATCCTTCATAAAACCCCACCTACCTCACCATTCAAATTCAAACCACTTTCCCTCCCAAACCCACCTATTATGGCCAAACCATACACCCCCTCTCCACTCATATATAAACCCATCTTCACTCCTTCATTTTCACACAACCTAAACACTACTTCTCCCCCTTGGCCGAACCACAAAGCCACCTCCATCTCCTCTATTTCTTCTTCCTCTACTCTCTTCTTTCTTCTTTTGCTCGAGGACGAGCAAACTTTCTAAGTTTGGTGTGGTAAAAGCATTGCTTTTTGTTTTTCCATAACCATTTATGGCATCTAAGGCTGGAGAAACCTCTAGAAAGAGGAAAGGGAAGGCAAAAGCTTCCACCTCTGAGTCATGGGAGATGGAGAGATTCATCTCAAGGGTGCATCAAGACCACTTCTATGAAGTTGTGGCCATGAATAAGGTGATTCCCGAGGTCCATTTCAAACTCAAAAAGAGTGAATATCCGGAGATCCGACTTGAGATCCAAAGGAGAGGTTGGGAAGTTCTTACCAACCCCATTCAACAAGTCGGAATCTTAATGGTTCAAGAGTTATATGCCAATGCATGGATCACCAAGAACCATGATCAAAGTGTGAACCCGGACCCAAAGAATTGGCTTACAATGGTTCGGGGGAAATGCTTAAATTTTAGTCCGGAAAATGTAAGGTTGGCATTCAACTTGCCCATGATGCAAGGAGATGAACAGCCTTACACTAGAAGGGTCAACTTTGATCAAAGGTTGGACCAAGTCCTCATAGACATTTGTGAAGAGGGCGCTCAATGGAAGAGAAATTCAAGAGGGAAGCCGGTTCAACTGAGAAGGCATGACCTCAAGCCCGTGGCTAGGGGATGGTTGGAGTTTATCCAACTCTCAATCATTCCCACTAGCAACCGGTCCAAAGTTACTATAGACCGGGCAATCATGATTCATAGCATCATGATTGGAGAGGAAATAGAAGTTCATGAGGTTATATCCCAAGAAGTTTATAAGGTGGCGGACAAGTTCTCTACCTTGGTAAGGTTAGCCTTCCCTCATCTCATTTGTCACCTCTGTAATTCAGTTGGAATTAATATAGAGGGAGACATCCTCATTGATGAGGACAAGCCCATCACTAAGAAAAGGATGGAGCAAACAAGAGATCCCACTCATCATGAAATCCCTGAGATTCCTAAAGGGATGCACTTTCCTCCACAAAACTATTGGGAGAAAATCAACACCTCCCTAGGAGAATTGAGTTCCAACATGGGACAATTAAGGGTGGAGCACCAAGAACATTCCATTCTCCTCCATGAAATTAGAGAAGATCAAAAAATCATGAGAGAGGAGCAACAAAGGCAAGAAAGAGACATT
>NC_029774.3:99834898-99836507 GCF_000817695.3 Arachis duranensis | reverse complement strand
ACTTTGACTTCTGAATGTATGCTTGAACAGTGCATATGTCTTTTGAATTTGTTGTTCATGAATGTGGGCTCTTGAAAGAATGATAAAAAAGGAGACATGTTACTGAGGATCTGAAAAATCATAAAAATGATTCTTGAAGCAAGAAAAAGCAGTGAATACAAAAGAAAATAATAATATAATAAAGTCATGATCCAAGGCAAAAAGACTGTGCTTAAGAACCCTGGACACCTCTAATTGGGAACTCTAGCAAAGCTGAGTCACAATCTGAAAAGATTCACCCAGTTATGTGTTTGTGGCATGTATGTATCCGGTGGTAATACTGGAAGACAGAGTGCTTTGGGCCACGGCCAAGACTCATAAAGTAGCTATGTTCAAGAATCATCATACTTAACTAGGAAAATCAATAACACTATCTGGATTCTGAGTTCCTATAGAAGCCTATCATTCTGAATTTCAAAGGATAAAGTGAGATGCCAAAACTGTTCAGAGGCAAAAAGCTAAAAGCCCCGCTCATCTAATTAATACTGATCTTTATAGATCTTTATTTTATGTTTTATTCATCTTTTAATTATCAATCCTCCATAACCATTTGAATCCGCCTGACTGAGATTTACAAGATGACCATAGCTTGCTTCATACCAACAATCTCCGTGGGATCGACCCTTACTCGCGTAAGGTTTATTACTTGGATGACCTAGTGCACTTGCTGGTTAATTGTGCGAAGTTGTGATAAAGAGTTGAGATTGCAATTGTGCGTACCATGTTGATGGCGCCATTGATGATCACAATTTCGTGCACCAGCTTGCAAACACACCTCTACCCTTATATCTTTATACCATCTGAAAATACTAGTATTTGAAAACTGTATGTATACACATGCTGAGATATTTTTTCCTTTTCCTTAAATGTGTTCAAAAGTTAAGTGTTATGAAATCTCTTTCGTTTTATATCAGTTTTCGAGGACGAAAACTTTTATAAGGTGGGTAGAATGTAAGACCCAGAACTTTTGAAAATTTTATTATAAACTAATTTCAAATTTAATTATTCAGTTATAACTTTAATTTCATATTGAATTTAAAATAAATTAAGATTCTTATTCGTTTTTATAATAATTGAGTTATTTTCTGTAATTAAATTATAACATTAGTAGTTATGAAATAATAATAAATTTATATGACTTAATTTAAATAATTGATATTTTTACAATTTAATACTTGAAGTTTTAGGAATAAAGAATATTATTACATTACATTATAATTTCAATTAGAGTATTTGATTTCAAATCAATTAGTATTTTGATACAACCAATAATATTTTTAAGTAATTTTAAGAATTAAATTAGATTTCAAAATTTATATTCTATGTCCCAATTTTATTAAAATTATCCTACTCAAATTAAACCGAAAATTCCCAAATTAAAATTTGAAACCTGATTTTGACCTATCCCTAATTTTTTCCCCTTTCCCGCCGTACACCCCTTTTCCCCCATTTCCCTTATTCCATCAGTAAGCACACACACACATGAGAGAGAGGAAGATGATCGGAGAAGAAGAGAAGAGGAGAGGGAAAGACCGCGCCGGCGCGCTGGGCATCACCGCCACCGTCGTGC
>NC_029774.3:99828946-99834845 GCF_000817695.3 Arachis duranensis | reverse complement strand
TACAGGGAGCCGCCACTGTTAGGTTGTCATTCTGCCTCGCTGCCATTGGAGCCACTGTCACCCAATTGCCGCACTTTGCCTCCGTCGCACTGGAGCTTCGCCGTTCTGCCGCGGTTAAAACCAGGAGCCATCGCGTTGCCATCGTTAATGCTGGTCAGGGTTGTTGTTTTCGTACTGGGCATAGTTGCCATCACTGTCACGCCACGTCGGAAAGGAAGCGCTGCCGCCGTGCCTCCATTGTCACTGAAAATGCCGGTTGTCGCTGCTACTTCTGAGAGAGAAGCGCGTGAAATGGTGCTGTGAAGAGGGCTATTTCTTCCACCATTGGAGTTCCGCTGCCGCTGATGCCATGGCCACCACACCTCTGGCCACCGAGAACAGTTTTGTGGCCGCTGGGACCACCACCGAAGCTTCTTTCATTTGGTTCAGTCAGTATCCCCTGGTTACAATAAGTATCTTTGTCTCGAAACCTTCCCCGTTCATATCCTGTAATGCGTTTTAAGGTTTTTGCGATATTAATGTTTTTAGGATTAAGTTATCGGGGCTGCATGTTGCGAGTATGGACTGTTTCTATTACTGCAGAAGTGAGCGAAGCTGTGGTTGAAGCTGCCAGTGATTTCAGGCTGAGAGAAAAGGTTCCGTTGATGCATTTGGGTTATGGTTTCGATTTGTCGAGGTATGGGTTTTTTTAAACTCAATTTTATAATTTGGAATTGTTATAAATAGATATTGGTGTAAGAAATACAACTTTTAGTGATTGTATAAGTGTTATATATTGTGTGGCTGATTTTGGATAATTATGATTGTTTGGTTGCTTGAATTATAGTGTGGATTTGTTGAACGGACGGTTGCTGAATCTGTTTCTTTAAAGTTTTGTAAATGAGTTTGATTTGTTGAAAACAATTTAATTTTGGATTGATTTAATTTAGAATGGTTTGGTTGGGAGCCGAAAATGGTGGCAAAGTCCAAGTTTTAGGGGAGGTGCTATCGAAATTTCTATAAAATCCGAGACTTTGTTTGAAACGTTATTTTGAAAATACTGAATTATGCTTTGAATTGAATTTCTGATAAATGAATTAAGTTTGATCTTATTTTATTAAGAAAATTATTATATTTCGAATGTAATTTATTTAAGAAAAGAATTATCTTTTAAAGTCGATTTGAAGAGAAAAATACTTATGTTTTGGAATTTGATTAAGTAAGCAGATTTGAAGGAGTTTCAGTGGATTTAAAAAGAAACTTGAATTTCGATTAACTAATTTCACTTGACGACGTTTTAGGAAAAGTTTAAAGTATTTTCAAAACCTTTGATTTATCAAAACTAAAACAATTTTCGAGCCTTTGGAAACGCTTCAGATTTAAGAATGAATTGAAATTTGTTTTTGATTTAAATGATTTGGTTTTGGTTTAAGTAAGTTGGTTTTGAAACTGGTTCGGAATATTTGGATACATCACTTGGTTTTGGATTAAATTCTATTTATTTATTTAAATCAAGAAGCTAAGGTTTTATAGGTTTTCAAGGAATTTAAGAATTTGAGATAGGTTGTTCTCCTGTAATGTTTTGAGACTATGGTGTGGGATTTTATTACCAAATTCTAATTTAGAATGAATAATTTTCGATGACTTTTGGAAGAGATTTATAACTCATATGATTTTGAAGATGTTGCCATTTTCGGAGAATGTTACAAAAAAGAATGGGTTTTGATTTAAAAAAAATTGATTTGAGATATTGGAAACTGATAATGTGTTTGAGTATGTGATTGTGAAATGCGTTGTTGACCACATAGGGGCTGTGAAAGTCTCCCGCCTACATTCACATGTGAGAGTTGTGGCAGTATCCCGCTCACATGACATGCATTGATTTGGAAAGTCGCTATGCTCCTTTGGCAAGGGCTATGGCAGTCTCCCACTTGTCGAGGTAGTGGTGCCGACATAGGAGCTGAGGCAGTCTCCCAATTACGTTGAGATGTGAGGGCTGTGGCAGTCTCCCGCTCACATAACCTTTCTGCTGCCAGAGTGAACTCAGGCACTATAACCCAAAAGAGTGTGCCGAGCACTATAACTCGTGGGGCGCAAGATAAAGAAAGAGTGAGCAGGGCACTATATCCCTGGTCGTGGCAGAAAGGCAACATCCCAGGAATGTGTCGGGTTTGCATTTTAAACTGATAAGTGATATCATGAGCCAATAGGATAGACATTCATCATATGCATCTATGTGACATTATTTGGGTATGTATATTGTAATTGGTTTGCCTATGTGAAAAATTATGTTTAACTGCTAATTGCTATAATTGATGTAATTGCTTTGTTTGTGTTTGAACCTCTCTACTTGTGTTTGTAAATGAAATTGGTTGGATTGTGGTGAATTGATTGTTGATTGAGTTGTTTATGCCTGAGGCTGTGATTGATTATGTTATAGGCCGAAGGCCATGATTGGTTTGAGTTTTTGGTTTAGTAAAGTATGAAAAATCAAAATGGTTCAGTATAGACTTAATGAACCTATACTTGGAACAGCTTGGTCATTCATACTGTCTAGGAAAACTTTTAATATTGGATACAAAAGGTTTTGGGTTTTGAAGAATAAACGGATTTCTCTTTTAAAAAGGGATTTCAGATTTTTCAATGTAAACCTTTGTTTTTTTTAAGGATATGTAAGGCGAACAATGATCACTGTACTATGAAAACAGTTTTATTTTACGTATCTTATTATAGCAATTCTGTAACCCTATAGTGAGAACCAGTGAGGGCGATGTTCTCACTCCCCTACAGGTGTTTCCTTTTCAGGATATGGGCGAAGAAGTCACGAAAAGTTTATTACGTTTCTGTTTAGATGTTGCATTGTATTATTTAGATATTATGTTTTTCCCTCACCTTTATCTTTACACTTTTTATAAGAGGGATATGATTCGTATTATGTAATGCTTGAAAGTCAATATTATATATATATATAAGTTTTAGCCAAGCTCCTATCTTAGTATTAAATATATTTAGAGTCGTTGTAATGTTCGAGCTATTATAGTGGCATAGCCGGAAGCGTGACATTCTGATAGTGAGGGTGTTACATTATGGTATCAGAGCAGTCCTTCCTGTAGAGTCTGAGGAATGGACTGACTACGCTTCAATTGCATACTCTGAGCATCTTTCTTGTAGTAGGTCTTGTCGAATGATGAGAATTAGAGATTTATGAACACGACTTTATATTGATTAATGTCGTTAGTCTATCATTGCATACTTCCTGGTATTAAGTTTGGCTAGCTTAATACTAGTGACTTATGTATATGGAAGCACTAATGGATTATCATAGATGATATACGAGTTATAGGTAACACGAATCGTGGGTTTTGGGAAAACGCTAGAGGTTGAAGTTTGGAAGTCGAAGCTTTGAAGTTGATACGAGAATAGTGTAAGGATGTTAAGCACGTCGTTTTAACCACATCCTGTTTTATAGCCTTTTTGCCGCCATGCTTTAACATCACATGTTTGAATAATGTCATCTTTTGCATTGAGCCTACCTTGTAACTTCTGCTTGCAATCACACTTCTACCCTTATATCTTTATATCATCTGAAAATCCTTGTATTTGAAAACTGTTTGTATACCTATGCTGAGATTTTTTTGTTTTTTCCTTAAATGTGTTCAAAAGTGAAGTGTTATGAAATCTCTTTCGTTTTGTATCAATTTTCGAGGACAAAAATTTTTATAAGGTGAGTAGAATGTAAGACCCATAACTTTTGAAAATTTTATTATAAACTAATTTCAAATTCAATTATTTATTTACAGCTTTAATTTCAGAAATTTCTTTATTAAAGATAATTGAAACAAATTTTGATTAATTGAATTTGAAATAAATTAATATTCTTATCCAGTTTTATAATTATTAAGTTATTTTCTGTAATTAAATTATAACATTAGTAGTTATGAAATAATAAGAATTTTATATGACTTAATTTAAATAATTGATATTTTTACAATTTAATACTTGAAGTTTTAGGAATTAAAGAAAATTAGTTATATTACGTTATAATTTCAATTAGAGTATTTGATTTCAAATCAATTAGTATTTTGATACAACCAATAATATTCTTAAGTAATTTTAAAGATTTTAAAATTTATATTCTATGTCCCAATTTTATTAAAATTACCCTACTCAAATTAAACTCCAAATCCCCAAATTAAAATTCTAAACCGAATTTTGACCTAACCCTAATTTTTTTTCCTTTCCCGCCGCACACCCATTTTTCCCCCATTTCCTTTATTCCATCAGTAAGCACGCACACACACATGGGAGAAAGGAAGAGGATTGGAGAAGAAGAGAAGAGGAAGGGGATGGACCGCACCAACGCACTGGGCCTTATCGCCATCATCGGACCAAGGAGAGAGAGAGAGCATTTACGGAAGGATTTAAGGGAGAGAGAGGCGAGCACGAGCCAGGACACGTAAGAGGGAGCCGTCGCTGCTGGGTTGTCGTTCTGCCTCGCTGCCGTTGGAGCTAGTGTCGCCTAGTCGTCGCACCTTGCCTCCATCGCCGCTGGAGCTTTTCCGTCGTTGATTCTGGTCAGGGTTGTTGTCATCGTGCTGGGCATCGCTGCCGTCACCGTCAAGTGATGTAGGAGAGGTAGCGCTGCTGCCGTGCCTCCATTGTCACTGAAGACGCCGGTTGTCGTTGCTGCTTGTGAGAGAGAAGCGTGTGAAGGGGTGCTGTGAAGAGGGCTGTTTATGCCACCATTGGTGCTCCGTTGCCGCTGATGCCATGGCTGCCGCACCTCTGGCCACCGAGAATGGTTCTGTGGCCGCTGGGGCCACCGTCGAAGCTTGTGTCATTTGGTTCAGTCAATTTCCCTTAGTTAAAATAAATATCTTTCTCTCGAAACCTTCCCTGTTCGTATCCTGTTATGCATTATAAGGTTTTCGCGATATTAATATTTTTAGGATTAAGTTATCGGGGCTGCATGTTGCAAGTAAGAATCGTTTCTGCTGCTGTGGAAGTGAGCAAAGCTGTTGTTAAAGTTGCCGGTGATTTCGTGCTGAGAGAAAAGGTTCCGTTGACGGGTTTGGGTTATGGTTTTAATTTGTTGAGGTAGGGTGAAATACGAGAATTTATCGTCGATCTATATTTTCACAAAGTAGAATTCCATCGTTAAAAGTATAGTCTAGACCAACAATTAATTCCCACATCAAATGTTCTAAATTCAAATTATAATAACCGAGATCAAGAGTACTTCAACCTCAGGTCGTTCTCCATAGGAGTTGCAATGATTGTACATTTATTGGCTAAGAGAGAGCATGGGAAATTGTGAATGCAAGCAAGAGAGCAAGAAATGTAAAAAGCAATGAAGTAACTTAGCATAAAAGAAAGCAAAAGTCAAAGCAAGTAAAAACAATGAAAATAGAAATTAAATGCTAAAAGGGACTCTTGGCAAAAATTGGGTAATTGGGGATTCCTATCCTAGTTGTAGACCACTGGTGCACGAAATTGTGATCATCAATGGCGCCGTCAACATGGTACGCTCAATTGCATTCTCAACTATTTATCACAACTTCGCACAACTAACCAGCAAGTGTACTGGGTCGTCCAAGTAATAAACCTTACGCGAGTAAGGGTCGATCCCACGGAGATTGTTGGTATGAAGCAAGCTATGGTCACCTTGTAAATCTCAGTCAGGAAGATTCAAATGGTTATGGATGATATACGAATAAAGCATAAAATAAAGATAGAGACACTTATGTAATTCATTGGTGAGAACTTCAGATAAGCGAATGGAGATGCTTTGTCCCTTCCGTCTCTCTGCTTTCCTACTGTCTTCATCCAATCCTTCTTACTCCTTTCCATGGCAAGCTGTATGTTGGGCATCACCGTTGTCAATGGCTACAGTCCCGTCCTCTCAGTGAAAATGTTCAAC
>NC_029774.3:99821654-99822858 GCF_000817695.3 Arachis duranensis | reverse complement strand
TGTCACTAACGCCCCGCCTTCAGGAGTTTGAAGCTCGTCACAGTCATTCAATCATTGAATTCTACTCAGAATACCACAGACAAGGTTTAGACCTTCCGGATTCTCTTGAATGCCGCCATCAATTTTAGCTTATACCACGAAGATTCCAATCAAGGGATCCAAGAGATAAACATCAAGCATTGTTTGCTTGTAGAACAGAAGTGGTTGTCAGGCACTCGTTCATAAGTGAGAATGATGATGAGTGTCACATAATCATCACATTCATCATGTTCTTGGGTGCAAATGAATATCTTAGAACAAGAATAGGCTGAATTGAATAGATGAACAATAGTAATTGCATTAATACTCGAGGTACAGTAGAGCTCCACACCTTAATCTATGGTGTGTAGAAACTCCACCGTTGAAAATACATAAGAACAAGGTCCAGGCATGGCCGAGAGGCCAGCCTCCCACTAATCTATGAACTAGACATCCAAAGATGATCTAAGGATCTAAAGTGATCAAAAGATGAAAATACAATAGTAAAAGGTCCTATTTGTAGAGAACTAGTAGCCTAGGGTTTACAGAGATGAGTAAATGATAAAAAAATCCACTTCCGGGCCCACTTGGTGTGTGCTTGGGCTGAGCATTGAAGCATTTTCGTGTAGAGACTTCTCTTGGAGTTAAACGCCAGCTTTTGTGCCAGTTTGGGCGTTTAACTCCCATTCTTGTGCCAGTTCCGGCGTTTAACGCCGGGCAGTTTTGAGCTGATTTGGGACGCCGGTTTAGACCATCAAATCTCGAGCAAAGTATGGACTATTATACATTGCTGGAAAGCCCAGGATGTCTACTTTCCAACGCCGTTAAGACCGCGCCAATTGGGCTTCTGTAGCTCCAGAAAATCCACTTTGAGTGCAGGGAGCTCAGAATCCAACAGCATCTGGAGTCCTTTTCAGCCTCTGAATCAGATTTTTGCTCAGGTCCCTCAATTTCAGCCAGAAAATACCTGAAATCATAGAAAAATACACAAACTCATAGTAAAGTCCAGAAAAGTGAATTTTAACTAAAAACTAATAGAAATATACTAAAAACTAACTAAAACATACTAAAAACATACTAAAAACAATGCCAAAAAGCGTACAAATTATCCGCTCATCACAACACCAAACTTAAATTGTTGCTTGTCCCCAAGCAACTGAAAATCAAATAAGATAAAAAGAAGAGA